>NW_017193421.1:0-9819 GCF_001704415.2 Capra hircus
TTCCCACGAGGCTTTCCCACAGGGCTGTCCCACGTGCCACCGTGGTGTGAGTCGATCCTCGGCTTGAAAGTCGAGGCAGTGCAGGGAAAACAGGTTTCCCTGGAATGGACTGAGACATCTGGGGGACTCTCGGAATGTGGCCACGACCCTGGAGTTCCTCTCGCCTTTCCTGTGGAGAGGGCCTCCTCTTTGAGATGCGATGGAAACGCCCGGGAATTCTTTCCCGAACACGCAGGGAAAGGATCCCTCCTCTCGAGCTAGGAGGCGGAAACGGGGCCTCTGGATGAGGGCGGGACTCTCGTGCTTCCTCTCGAGTGGAGACGGGTATGTCGGGGAACTTCTTGAGTTGCAGCAAGGGTGTGAAGGACCCTTGTAAGTTCCAGAGTTAGGTTTGATTAGGCTCGAGATGCCTCAGCGGAAATGCGCCTAATCACGCCTGGAAGGGAGAACCTCCTGGATTTTCTCGAGGTGCGGCAGGTGCTCTCGACTTACAATGGGACCTCAGGGACCCGCTCTGGTGGCCTCAGGAAAGGCCAGTCCCCATGCGAGTTGCTCCGGGGCCTTTCGGGATTCCTCTCCCGTCAATGACGGGGCCTAAGATCTTTTGTGGAGTCCGTGCCGGAACCTGAGGATTCCTCTCTAGTGCTGACATGGTCTTGGGGTACTTCTGGAGTCTCCACCGGGGATTCAGTCCTCGTCTCGACTTAGGTCATGCACCGTGCACTTTCCTCCCGAGCTGTAGCAGCAGTGTCATGCTTCCCTTCGCGTGGATGAAGAAATCTGTGGCTTTCCATTGAGGTTTTTGCAGGAGGCTTTCCCACGAGGCCTTTCCCACAGGGCTGTCCCACGTGCCACCGTGGTGTGAGTCGATCCTCGGCTTGAAAGTCGAGGCAGTGCAGGAAAAACTGGTTTCCCTGGAATGGACTGAGACATCTGGGGGACTCTGAGTATGGTGGCTCGACCCCTGGAGTTCCTCTCGCCTTTCCTGTGGAGAGCGCCTCCTCTTGAGATGCGATGGAAACGCCGGGAATTCTATCCCGAACACGCAGGGAAAGGATCCCTCCTCTCGAGCTAGGAGGCGGAAACGGGGCTCCTCTGGATGTCGGCGGGAGGCTCGAGCTTTCTCTCAAGTGGAGACGGTTATAGTCGGGGAACTTCTTGAGTTGCAACAAGTGGGTGATGTACCCTTTGGAAGTTCCAGAGGTTAGGTGTGATTAGCCTCGAGAGGCCTCATTGGAAATGGGCCTCATCTCGCCTGGAGGGGAGAACCTTCTGGATTTTCTCGAGTTGCAGCAGTTTCTCTCCACTTACGACGGGGACCTCAGGGACATGCTCTGGTGGCCTCAGGAAAGGCCATTCCCCATGCGAGTTGCACGGGGGCCTCTCGGGATTCCTCTCCTGTCGATGCCGGGGTCCTAAGACCTTGTGTGGAGTCGGTGCCGGAACCTGAGGATTCCTCTCCAGTCCTGACATGGATCTTGGGGTACGTCCTGAGTCTCCCCTGGGGAGTCAGTCCTCGTCTCGAGTGGGGGCATGCACGTGCGCTTTCCTCCCCAGCTATAGCAGCAGTGTCAGGCTTCCCTTCGCGTGGATCAAGGGATCTGTGGCTTTCCCTCGAGGCTTTCCCACGAGGCTTTCCCTCGAGTCTTTCCCACAAGGCTGTCCCACGTGCCACCGTGGTGAGAGTCGATCCTCGGCTTGAAAGTCGAGGCAGTGCAGGGAAAAAAGGTTTCCCTGAATTGGACTGAGACATCTGAGGGACTCTGGGAATGGTGGCACGACCCTGGAGTTCCTCTCGCCTTTCCTGTGGAGAGCGCCTCTTCTTGAGATGCGACGGAAACGTCGGGAATTCTTTCCCGAACACGAAGGGAAATGATCCCTCCTCTCGAGCTAGGAGGCGGAAACGGGGCTCCTCTGGATGTGGGCCGGACTCTCGTGCTTCCTTTCGAGTGGAGACGGGTATGTCGGGGAACTTCTTGAGTTGCAGCAAGGGTGTGAAGGACCCTTTGGAAATTCCAGATGTTCGGTGTGATTAGCCTCGAGACGCCTCACCGGAAATGGGCCTCATCTCGCCTGGAAGGGAGAACCTCCTGGATTTTCTCTAGTTGCGGCAGGTGCTCTCGACTTACGACGGGGACCTCTGGGACCCGCTCTGGTGGCCTCAGGAAAGGCCAGTCCCCATGCTAGTTGCATGGGGCCTCTCGGGATTCCTCTCCCGTCGATGCTGGGTCCTAAGACCTTGTGTAGAGTAGGTGCAGGAACCGGAGGATTCCACTCCAGTGCTGACATGGTTCCTGGGGTACTTTTGGAGTCTCCCTAAGGGAGTCAGTCCTCATCTCGAGTTGGGGCATGCACGTGCGCTTTCCTCCCGAGCTGTAGCTGTAGTGTCACGCTTCCCTTCGCGTGGATGAAGGAATCTGTGGCTTTCCCCCGAGTCTTTCCCACGAGGCTTTCCCACGAGGCTTTCCCACGAGGCTTTCCCAAATGGCTGTCCAACGTGCCACCGTGGTGTGAGTCATTCCTCGGCTTGAAAGTCGAGGCAGTGCAAGGAAAACACGTTTCCCTGGAGTGGACTGAGACATCTGGGGGACTCTGGGAATCGTGGCACGACCCTGGAGTTCCTCTCACCTTTCCTGTAGAGAGCGCCCCCTCTTGAGCTGCGATGGGAAGGCCAGGAATTCTTTCCTGAACACGCAGGGAAAGGAACCCTCCTCTCGAGCTAGGAGGCGGAAACGGGGCTCCTCTGGATGTGGGCGGGACTCTCGTGCTTCCTCTCGAGTCGAGACGGGTATGTCGGGGAACTTCTTGAGTTGCAGCAAGGGTGTGAAGGACCCTTTGAAAGTTCCAGAGATTAGGTGTGATTAGCCTCGAGAAGCCTCAGCGGAAATGGGCCTCATCTCGCCTGGAGGGGAGAACCTCCTGGATTTTCTCGAGTTGCGGCAGGTGCTCTCGACTTACGATGGGAACCTCAGGGACATGATCTGGTGGCCTCAGGAAAGGCCAGTCCCCATGCGAGTTGCTCGGGGGCCTCTCGGTATTCCTCTCCCATCGATGCCGCGGCCTAAGACCTTGTGTGGAGTCGGTGCCGGAACCTGAGGATTCCTCTCCAGTGTTGACATGGATCTTGGGGTACTTCCTGAGTCTCCCCTGTGGAGTCAGTCCTCGTCTCGAGTGGGGGCATGCACGTGCGCTTTCCTCCCCAGCTGTAGCAGCAGTGTCACGCTTCCCTTCGCGTGGATCAAGGGATCTGTGGCTTTCCCTCGAGGCTTTCCCACGATGCTTTCCCACGAGGCTTTCCCACAAGGCTGCCCACGTGCCACCGTGGTGTGAGTCGATCGTCGGCTTGAAAGTCGAGGCAGTGCAGGGAAAACAGGTTTCCCTGGAATGGACTGAGACATCTGTGGGACTCTGGGAATGGTGGTACGACCCTGGAGTTCCTCTCGCCTTTCCTGTGGAGAGTGCCTCCTCTTGAGATGCGACGGAAATGCCGTGAATTCTTTCCCGACCACGCAGGGGAAGGATCTCTCCTCTCGAGCTAGGAGGCGGAAACGGGGCTCCTCTGGATGAGGGCGGGACTCTCGTGATTCCTCTCGAGTGGAGACGGGTATGTCGGGGAAATTCTTGAGTTGCAGCCAGGGTGTGAAAACCCTTTGTAAGTTCCAGAGGGTAGGTGTGATTAGCCTCGCGGCGCCTCAGCGGAAATGGGCCTCATCTCGCCTGGAGGGGCGAACCTCCTGGATTTTCTCGAGTTGCGGCAGGTGCTCTCGACTTACGACGGGGACATCAGGGACCCGCTCTGGTGGCCTCAGGAAAGGCCAGTCCCCATGCGAGTAATTCGGGGGCCTCTAGGGCCTCCTCTCCCGTCGATGCCGGGGCCTAAGACCTTGTGTAGAGTCGGTGCCGGAACCTGAGCATTCCTCCCCAGTGCTGACATGGATTTTGGGGTACTTTTGGAGTCTCCCTAGGGGAGTCAGTCCTCGTCTCGTTTGGGGGCATGCAAGTGCGCTTTCCTCCCGAGATGGGGCAGCAGTGTCATGTTTCCCGTCGAGTGGATCAAGGAATCAGTGGCTTTTCCTCGAGTCTTTTCCACAAGGCTTTCCCACGAGGCTTTTCCACAGGGCTGTCTCACGTGCCAACGTGGTGTGAGTCGATCCTCGGCTTGAAACTCGAGGCAGTGCAGGGAATACAGGTTTCCCTGGAATGGACTGAGACCTCTGGGGGACTATCAGATTTGTGGCACACCCTGGAGTTCCGCTCGCCTTTCCTGTGGAGAGGGCCTCCTCTTGAGATGCGATGGGAACGCCGGGAATTCTTTCCCGAGAACACAGGGAAAGGATCCCTCCTCTCGAGCTAGGAGGCGGAAACGGGGCTCCTCTGGATGAGGGCGGGACTCTCGTGATTCCTCTCGAGTGGAGACGGGTATGTCGGGGAACTTCTTGAGTTGCAGCAAGGGTGTGAAAGACCCTTTGTAAGTTCCAGACGTTAGGTTTGATTAGGCCTCGAGATGCCTCAGGGGAAATGGGCCTCATCTCGCCTGGAGGGGAGAACCTCCTGGATTTTCTCGAGTTGTGGCAGGTGCTCTCGACTTACTACGGGGACCTCACGGACCCGCTCCGGTGGCCTCAGGAAAGGCCAGTCCCCAAGCGAGTTGCTCGGGGGCCTCTCGGGATTCCTCTCCCGTCGATGCCGGGGCCTAAGACCTTGTGTGGAGTAGGTGCCGGAACCTGAGGATTCCTCTCCAGTGCTGACATGGATCTTGGGGTACGGCTGGAGTCGCCCCAGGGGAGTCAGTCCTCGTCTCAAGTGGGGGCATGCACGTGTGCTTTCCTCCCGAGATGTAGCAGCAGTGTCATGCTTCCCTTCGCGTGGATCAAGGGATCTGCAACTTTCCCTCGAGGCTTTCCCACGAGGCTTTCCCTCGAGGCTTTCCCACAGGGCTGTCCCACGTGCCACCTTGGTGTGAGTCGATCCTCGGCTTGTAAGTCGAGGCAGTGCAGGGAAAACAGGTTTCCCTGGAATGGACTGAGACATCTGGGGGACTCTGAGAATGGTGGCACGACCCTGGAGTTCCTCTCGCCTTTCCTGTGGAGAGCACCTCCTCTTGAGATGCGACGGGAACGCCGGAATTTCTTTCCCGACCACGCAGGGAAATATCCCTTCTCTCGAGCTATGAGGCGGAAACGGGGCTCCTCTGGATGAGGGCGGGACTCTCGTGCTTCCTCTCCAGTAGAGACGGGTATGTTGGGGAACTTCTTGAGTTGCAGCAAGGGTGTGAAGGACCCTTTGTAAAGTCAAGAGGTTAGGTGTGATTAGCCTCGAGATGCCTCAGCGGAAATGGGCCTAATCTCGCCTGGAAGGGAGAACCTCCTGGATTTTCTCGAGGTGCGGCAGGTGCTCTCGACTTACAATGGGGACCTCAGGGACCCGCTCTGGTGGCCTCAGGAAAGGCCAGTCCCCATGCGAGTTGCTCCGGGGCCTTTCGGGATTCCTCTCCCGTCAATGACGGGGCCTAAGATCTTTGTGGAGTCCGTGCCGGAACCTGAGGATTCCTCTCTAGTGCTGACATGGTCTTGGGGTACTTCTGGAGTCTCCCCAGGGGAGTCAGTCCTCGTCTCGAGTGGGGGCATGCACGTGCGCTTTCCTCCCGAGCTGTAGCAGCAGTGTCACACTTCCCTTTGCGTGGATCAAGGGATCTGTGGCTTTTCCTCGAGGCTTTCCCACGAGGCTTTCCCACGAGGCTTTCACACAGGGCTGTCCCACGTGCCACCGTGGTGTGAGTGGATCCTCGGCTTGAAAGTCGAGGCAGTGCAGGGAAAACAGGTTTCCCTGGAATGGACTGAGAAATCTCTGGCACTCAGGGAATGGTGTCACGACCCTGGAGATCCCCTCGTGTTTCCTGTGGAGACCGCCTCCTCTTGAGATGCGACCGGAACGCCGGGAATTCTTTCCCGACCACGCAGGGAAAGGATTCCGCCTCTCGATCTATGAGGCGGAAACGGGGCTTCTCTGGATGTGGGCAGGACTCTCGCGCTTCCTCTCGAGTGGAGAGGGGTACGTCGGGGAACTTCTTGAGTTGCAGCAAGGGTGTGAAGGACCCTTTGGAAGTTCCAGAGGCCAGGTTGATTAGCCTCGAGACGCCTCCGCGGAAATGGGCCTCATCTCGCCTGGAGGGGAGAACCTCCTGGATTTTCTCGAGTTGCGGCAGGTGCTCTCGACTTACGACAGGGACCTCAGGGACCCGCTCTGGTGGCCTCAGGGAAGGCCAGTCCCCATGCGAATTGCTCGGGGGCCTCTTGGGATTCCTCTCCCGTCGATTCCGGTGTCTAATATCTTGTGTGGAGTCGGTGCCGGAACCTGAGGATTCCTCTCCAGTGCTGACATGGATCTTGGGGTACTTCCGGAGTCTCCCCAGGGGAGTCAGTCCTCGTCTCGAGTGGGGGCATGCACGTGCGCTTTCCTCCCGAGCTGTAGCAGCAGTGTCACGCTTCCCTTCGCGAGGATCAAGGGATCTGTGGCTTTCCCTCGAGGCTTTCCCACGAGGCTTTCCCACGAGGCTTTCCCACAGGGCTGTCCCACGTGCCACCGTGGTGTGAGTCGATCCTCGCCTTGAAAGTAGAGGCTGTGCCGGGAAAACAGGTTTCCCTGGAATGGACTGAGACATCTGGGGGACTCTGGGAATGGTGGCTCGACCCTGGAGTTCCTCTTGCCTTTCCTGTGGAGAGCGCCTCATCTTGAGTTGCGACGGAAACGCCGGGAATTCTTTCCCGACCACGCAGGGAAAGGATCCATCCTCTCGAGCTAGGAGGCGGAAACGGGGCTCCTCTGGATGTGTGCGGGACTCTGGTGCTTCCTCTCGAGTGGAGACGGGTATGTGGGGGAACTTCTTGAGTTGCAGCAAAGGTGTGAAGGACCCTTTGGAAGTTCCAGAGGTTAGGTGTGATTTGCCTCGAGACGTTTCTGCGGAAATGGGCCTCACCTCGCCTGGCGGGTAGAACCTCCTGGATTTTCTCGAGTTTCGGCAGGTGCTCTCGACTTAGGACGAGGACCTCAGGGACCCGCTCTGGTGGCCTCAGGAAAGGCCAGTCCCCAAGCGAGTTGCTCGGGGGCCTCTCGGGATTCCTCTACCATCGATGCCGCTGCCTAAGATCTTGTGTGGAGTCGGTGCCGGAACCTGAGGTTTCCTCTCCAGTGCTGACATGGATCTTGGGTTACTTCTGGAGTCTCCCCAGGGGAGTCAGTCCTCGTCTCCAGTGGGGGCATGCACGTGCGCTTTCCTCCCGAGATGTAGCAGGAGTGTCATGCTTCCCTTCGCGTGGATCAAGGGATCTGCAACTTTCCCTCGAGGCTTTCCCACGAGGCTTTCCCTCGAGGCTTTCCCACAGGGCTGTCCCACGTGCCACCTTGGTGTGAGTCGATCCTCGGCTTGAAAGTCGAGGCAGTGCAGGGAAAACAGGTTTCCCTGGAATGGACTGAGACATCTGGGGGACTCTGGGAATGGTGGCACGACCCTGGAGTTCCTCTCGCCTTTCCTGTGGAGAGCACCTCCTCTTGAGATGCGACGGGAACGCCGGGATTTCTTTCCCGACCACGCAGGGAAATATCCCTGCTCTCGAGCTATGAGGCGGAAACGGGGCTTCTCTGGATGAGGGCGGGAATCTCGTGCTTCCTCTCCAGTAGAGACGGGTAAGTTGGGGAACTTCTTGACTTGCAGCAAGGGTGTGAAGGACCCTTTGGAAAGTCAAGAGGTTAGGTGTGATTAGCCTCGAGATGCCTCAGCGGAAATGCGCCTAATCACGCCTGGAAGGGAGAACCTCCTGGATTTTCTCGAGGTGCGGCAGGTGCTCTCGACTTACAATGGGGACCTCAGGGACCCGCTCTGGTGGCCTCAGGAAAGGCCAGTCCCCATGCGAGTTGCTCCGGGGCCTTTCGGGATTCCTCTCCCGTCAATGACGGGGCCTAAGATCTTTGTGGAGTCCGTGCCGGAACCTGAGGATTCCTCTCTAGTGCTGACATGGTCTTGGGGTACTTCTGGAGTCTCCACCGGGGATTCAGTCCTCGTCTCGACTTAGGTCATGCACGTGCACTTTCCTCCCGAGCTGTAGCAGCAGTGTCATGCTTCCCTTCGCGTGGATGAAGGAAATCTGTGGCTTTCATTGAGGTTTTGCAGGAGGCTTTCCCACGAGGCTTTCCCACAGGGCTGTCCCACGTGCCACCGTGGTGTGAGTCGATCCTCGGCTTGAAAGTCGAGGCAGTGCAGGAAAAACTGGTTTCCCTGGAATGGACTGAGACATCTGGGGGACTCTGAGTATGGTGGCTCGACCCTGGAGTTCCTCTCGCCTTTCCTGTGGAGAGCGCCTCCTCTTGAGATGCGATGGAAACGCCGGGAATTCTATCCCGAACACGCAGGGAAAGGATCCCTCCTCTCGAGCTAGGAGGCGGAAACGGGGCTCCTCTGGATGTCGGCGGGAGGCTCGAGCTTTCTCTCAAGTGGAGACGGTTATGTCGGGGAACTTCTTGAGTTGCAACAAGTGGGTGATGTACCCTTTGGAAGTTCCAGAGGTTAGGTGTGATTAGCCTCGAGAGGCCTCATTGGAAATGGGCCTCATCTCGCCTGGAGGGGAGAACCTTCTGGATTTTCTCGAGTTGCAGCAGTTTCTCTCCACTTACGACGGGGACCTCAGGGACATGC
Organism: Capra hircus; assembly: GCF_001704415.2. Taxonomy (NCBI): domain Eukaryota; kingdom Metazoa; phylum Chordata; class Mammalia; order Artiodactyla; family Bovidae; genus Capra; species Capra hircus. The sequence continues at coordinate 8,690 of NW_017193421.1, forward strand.
TCTGGTGGCCTCAGGAAAGGCCATTCCCCATGCGAGTTGCACGGGGGCCTCTCGGGATTCCTCTCCTGTCGATGCCGGGTCCTAAGACCTTGTGTGGAGTCGGTGCCGGAACCTGAGGATTCCTCTCCAGTCCTGACATGGATCTTGGGGTACGTCCTGAGTCTCCCCTGGGGAGTCAGTCCTCGTCTCGAGTGGGGGCATGCACGTGCGCTTTCCTCCCCAGCTATAGCAGCAGTGTCAGGCTTCCCTTCGCGTGGATCAAGGGATCTGTTGGCTTTCCCTCGAGGCTTTCCCCACGAGGCTTTCCCTCGAGTCTTTCCCACAAGGCTGTCCCACGTGCCACCCGTGGTGAGAGTCGATCCTCGGCTTGAAAGTCGAGGCAGTGCAGGGAAAAAAGGTTTCCCTGAATTGGACTGAGACATCTGAGGGACTCTGGGAATGGTGGCACGACCCTGGAGTTCCTCTCGCCTTTCCTGTGGAGAGCGCCTCTTCTTGAGATGCGACGGAAACGTCGGGAATTCTTTCCCGAACACGAAGGGAAATGATCCCTCCTCTCGAGCTAGGAGGCGGAAACGGGGCTCCTCTGGATGTGGGCGGACTCTCGTGCTTCCTTTCGAGTGGAGACGGTATGTCGGGAACTTCTTGAGTTGCAGCAAGGTGTGAAGGACCCTTTGAAATTCCAGATGTTCGGTGTGATTAGCCTCGAGACGCCTCACCGGAAATGGGCCTCATCTCGCCTGGAAGGGAGAACCTCCTGGATTTTCTCTAGTTGCGGCAGGTGCTCTCGACTTACGACGGGGACCTCTGGGACCCGCTCTGGTGGCCTCAGGAAAGGCCAGTCCCCATGCTAGTTGCATGGGGCCTCTCGGGATTCCTCTCCCGTCGATGCTGGGTCCTAAGACCTTGTGTAGAGTAGGTGCAGGAACCGGAGGATTCCACTCCAGTGCTGACATGCGTTCCTGGGGTACTTTTGGAGTCTCCCTAAGGGAGTCAGTCCTCGTCTCGAGTTGGGGCATGCACGTGCGCTTTCCTCCGAGCGCTGTAGGTCACGCTTCCCTTCGCTGGATGAAGCTGTGGGCTTTGGCCCACGAGGCTTTCTTTCCCACGAGCTTTCCCCGAACGTCCCACCG
>NW_017193422.1:0-9819 GCF_001704415.2 Capra hircus
AGATCCCTTGATCCACGCCTATGAATGCATGACACTGCTGGTACAGCTCGGGAGGAATGCGTACGTGCATGCCCCACTCGAGACGAGGACTGACTCCCCTGGGGAGACTCCAGAAGTACCCCAACATCCATGTCAGCACTGGAGAGGAATCTTCAGTTTCCGGCACCGACTCCACACAAGCTCTTAGGTCCCGGCATCGACGGGAGAGGAATCCCGAGAGGCTCCGAGCAACGCGCATGGGGACTGGCCTTTCCTTAGGCCACCAGAGCGGGTCCCTGAGGTCCCCGTCGTAGATCGAGAGCACCTGCCGCAACTCGAAAAAATGCAGGAGGTTCTCCCCTCCAGGCGAGATGAGCCCATTTCCGCTGAGGCGTCTCGAGGCTAATCATATCTAACATCTGGAACTTCCTAACGGTCCTTCACATCCTTGCTGCAACTCAAGAAGTTCCCCGAATAACCCGTCTACACTCGAGAGGAAGCACGAGAGTCCCGCCCTCATCCAGAGGAGCCCGTTTTCCGCCTCCTTGCTCGAGAGGAGGTATCCTTTCCCTGCGTGGTCGGGAAAGAATTCCCTGGGTTCCCGTCTCATCTCAAGAGGAGGCGCTCTCCACAGGAAAGGCGAGAGGAACTCCAGGGTCGTGCCACATTCACAGAGACCCCAGATGTCTCAGTCCATTCCAGGGAAAACCTGTTTTCCCTGCACTGCCTCGACTTTCAAGCCGAGGATCGACTCACACCATGGTGGCACGTGGGACAGCCTGTGGGAAAGCCTCGTGGGAAAGCCTCGTGGAAAGCCTCGAGGAAAGCCACAGATCCCTTGATCCAGCGAAGGAAGCGTGACACTGCTGCTACTGCTCGGGAGGAAATGCACGTGCATGCCCCCACTCGAGACGAGGACTGACTCCCCTGGGGAGACTCCCAAGAAGTACCCAAGATCCATGTCAGCACTGGAGAGGAATCCTCAGGTTCCGGCACGAATCCACACAAGGTCTTAGGCCCCGGCATCGACGGGAAAGGGTTCCCGAGAGGCCCCATCAACTCTCATGGGGACTGGCCTTTCCTGAGGCCACCAGAGCGGGTCCCTGAGGTCCCGTCGTAAGTCCAGAGCACGTGCCACAACTCGAGAAAATCCAGGAGGTTCTCCCCTCCAGGCGAGATGAGGCCCATTTCCGCTGAGGTGTCTCGAGGCTAATCACACCTAACCTCAGGAACTTCCAAAGGATCCTTCACACCCTTTCTGCAACTCAAGAAGTTCCCCGACATACCCGTCTCCACTCGAGAGGAAGGACGAGAGTCCCGCCCACATCCAGAGGAGCCCCGTTTCCGCCTCCTAGCTCGAGACGGGGAATCCTTTCAGTGTGTGGTCGGGAAAGAATTCCGGTGTTCCCGTCGCCTCTCAAGAACAGGCGCTCTCCACAGGAAAGGCCAGAGGAACTCCAGGGTCGTGCCACCATTCCCAGAGTCCTCCAGATGTCTCAGTCCATGCCAGGGACACCTGTTTTCCCTGCACTGCCTCGACATTCATGCAGATGATCGACCCACACAACGGTGGCACTTGGGACAGCCCTGTGGGAAAGCCTGTTTGGAAAACTTGGTGGGAATGCCCAGAGGAAAGCCACAGATCCCTTGATCGTCGGGCCGGGAAGACTGACACTGGTTCTAGAGCTCGGAGGAAAGCGCACGTGCATGCCCCACTCGAGATGAGGACTGAATCGCCTGGGGAGACTCCAGAAGTACCCAGGATCCATGTCAGGCCTGGAGAGAATCCTCACGTTCCGGCCCCAACTCCAGACAAGGTCTTAGGTTCCGGCATCTACGGTAGAGGAATCCAGGGAGGTCCCCTAGCAACTCGCATGGGGACCTGCCTTTCCTGAGGCCACCAGAGCGGGTCCCTGAGGTCCCCGTCGTAAGTCGAGAGCACCTGCCGCAAGTCGAGAAAATCCTGGAGGTTCTCCCCTCCAGGCGAACAGAGGCGAATTATTGCTGAAGCATCTCGAGGCCAATCACACCTACCCCCTGAACCGTCCAAAGGTTCCTTCACACCCTTGCTGCAACTCAAGAAGTTCCCCGATATACCCGTATGCACTCGAGAGGAAGCAGAAGGGTCCCGCCACATCCAAAGGAGCCCGTTTCCGCCTCTTTGCTCGAGATGAGGGATCCTTTCCCTACTTTGGTCGAAAAAGAATTCCCGAGGTTCCCGTCGCATCTCAAGAGGAGGCCTCTCCACAGGAAAGGGGATAGGTACTCCAGGTCAGGCCACCATTCCAAGAGTCCCCCAGATGTCTCAGTCCATTTCAGAGGAACCTGTTTTCCCCAAACTGCCTCGACTTTCACGCCGAAGATCGACTCAAACCACAGTGGCACGTGGGACAGCCCTGTGGTAAAGCCTCGTAGGAAAGCCTCGTGGGAAAGCCTTGAGGAAAGCCTCGAGGGAAAGCCACAGATCCCTTGATCCACGCGATGGGAAGCGTGACACTGCTTCCACAGCTCGGGAGGAAAGCGCACGTGCATGCCCCACTCGAGACGAGGACTGACTCCCCTGGGGAGACTCCAGAAGTACCCCAAGATCCATGTCAGCACTGGAGAATAATTCTCAGTTTACGGCCCCGACTTCACAAAAGGTCTTAGGCCCCAGCATTGAAGGGAGAGGAATCCTGAGAGGCCAATAAGCAACTCGCACGGAGAGTGGCCTTTCCTGAGGCCACCAGATAGGGTCCCTGTGGTCCCCGTCGTAAATCGAGAGCACCTACCGCAACTCGAGAAAATCCTGGAGATTCTCCCCTCCAGGCTAGATGAGGCCCATTTCCGCTGAGGCGACTCGAGGCTAATCACATCTAACCTTTGGAACTTCCATAGGGTCCTTCACACCCTTGCTGCAACTCAAGAAGTTCCCCGACATACCCTTGTCCACTCGAGAGGAAGCGCGAGCGTCCCTTGCACATCCAGAGAAGGCCCTTTTCCTCCTTGTAGCTCGAGATGAGGGATCCTTTCCCTGCGTGGTCGGGAAAGAATTCCTGGCATTCCCGTCGCATCCAAGAGGAAGCGCTCTCCACAGGAAAGGCGAGAGGAACTCCAGGGTCGTGCCACCATTCCAAGAGTCCCCCAGAGGACTGAGTCCATTCCAAAGGAAACTCTTTTACCTGCACTGCCTTGACTGTCACGTCGAGGATCGACTCACACCACGGTGGCACGTGGGACAGCCCTGTGTTAGCCTCGTGGGAAAGCCTCATGGGAAATCCTACAGGGAAAGCCACACATCCCTTGATCCACCCGTCGGGTAGCATGACACTGCTGCCACCGTTTAGGGAGGAAAGCCCACGTGCATTTCCCCACTCGAGACGAGGACTGACTCCCCTGGGAGAGTCCAGAAGTACCCAAAAATCCACGTCAGCACTGGAGAGGAATCCTCAGTTTCCGGTCCCAACTCAACACAAGGTCTTTGACTCGGGAAATGCAAGCAGTTAAAAGATCTCTCCTTTGGAGCCTCGAGGGGGATCGGGCTTCTCTGGATGTGGGCGGGACCCTCGTGCTTCCTTTGAGTGTAGACGGGTATGTCGGGAAAGCTCTTGAGTTGCAGCAAGTGTGTGAAGGAACCATTGGAAGTTCCAGAGGTTAGGTGTGCTTAGCCTCTAGATGCGTCAGTGGAAATAGGCCTCATTTTGCCTGTAGGGGAGAACCTCCTGGATTTTCTCGAGTTACGGCAGGTGCTCTCGAATTACGACGGGGACCTCAGGGAACCTGTCTCGTGGCCTCAGGAAAGGCCAGTCCCCATGCAAGTTGCCAGGGGACTCTCGGGATTCCTCTTGGGTCGATGCCGGGGCCTAAGACCTTGTGTGGAGTCGAGGCCGGATCCTGAGGATTCCTCTCCAGTGCTGACATGGTTCTTGGGGTACTTCTGGAGTCTCCCCAGGGAAGTCAGTCCTCGTCTCGAGTGTGGGCATGCACGTGCGCTTTCCTCCCGAGCTGTAGCAGCAGTGTCACGCTTCCTAACGCGTGGTCAAGGGATCTGTAGCTTTCACTCAAGTCTTTCCTTCAAGGCTTTCCCAAGAGTCTTTCCCACAGGGCTGTCCCACCTGCCACCATGGTGTGAGTCGATCCTCGGCTTGAAAGTCGAGGCAGTGCAGGGAAAACAGGTTCCTCTGGAATGGACTGTGACATCTGGGGGACTCTTGGAATGGTGGTACGACCCTGGAGTTCCGCTCGCCTTTCCTGTGGAGAGCGCCTCCTCTTGAGATGGGACGGGAACGCCGGGAATTCTTTCCCGACCAAGCAGGGAAAGGATCCGTCATCTCGAGGTCCGAGGCAGAAACGGGGCTCCTCTGGATGTGGGCGGGACCCTCGTGCTTCCTCTGGAGTGGAGACGGTATGTCGGGGAACTTCTTGAGTTTCAGCAAGGTTGTGAAGGAACCTTTGGAATTTCCAGAGTTTAGGTGTGATTAGCCTCGAGTGCCTCAGCGGAAATTGGCCTCATCTTGCCTGGAGGGGAGAACCTCCTGGATTTTCTCGAATTGTGGCAGGTGTTCTCAACGTACGCTGGGACCTCAGGACCCGCTCTGGTGGCGTCAGGAAAGGCCAGTTCCCATCCGAGTGGCTACGGGGCCTCTCAGGATTCCTCTCCCGTCGATGGTGGGGCCTAAGACCTTGTGTGAAGTCGAGGCCGGTACCTGAGGATTCCTCTCCCGTGGTGACATGGTTCTTGGGGTACTTCTTGAGTCTCCCCCAGGGGTGTCAGTCCTCTTCTCAGCGGGATCATGCAAGAACGCTTACCTCTGAGCTGCAGTAGCAGTGTCACGCTGCCCGTCGCGTGATCAAGAGATCTATGTCTTTCCCTCGAGTATTTCTCACGGGGCTTTCCCTCGAGGCTTTCCCACGAGGCTTTCCCCACATCGCTGTCCCACGTGCCACCATGGTGCCAGTCGATCCTCGGCGTGAAAATCAAGGCAGTGCAGGGAAAACAGGTTCCTCTGGAATGGACTGAGACATCTGGGGGACTCTTGGAATTGTGGCACGACCCTGGAAGTTCCTCTCGCCTTTCCTGTGGAGAGCGCCTCTTCTTGAGATGCGGTGGGAACGCCGGGAATACTTTTCCCGACCAAGCAGGGAAAGTCCCGTGGTCCAGCCCCGGTGGATCCCAGCGTGATTCGAAGGTGGGGACGTAGTCGTCGTCTTTGGAAATATACATATTTAATCCCAGATATAAAGAGATTAGAAATGGATTGTGTAGTTAGGAAGATTATTGGAGAAAAAGAGGCTGAATAACTTGGATTACGTGGAATAGCATCCATCCTCCAGTAGAGAATTCAGCCAGAAAAACGGGAGCAAAAAAGAAGCGACATGGGGGAATCAGTCTTTCCGGAAACTGATCTGATTTCTTTATTTTTGGTTTTGCTTGTATACCTCTTGTTACACATAGGGATGAATACAGAGTCACGCAGGAGTCGGCATCCTGACCTTTATCAAAATCAGGTGCTTCACATAAATGTATAAAAAAAAGGTCTTAGGGATCTTACATCATCTTCTGGCCATGAATGAGACCTGCTGACATTTTATGATCCTTTCTTTCTGATAACCAAATAAACTTATTTCTTCCAGGGTGTTTTTTCTTAAACCAGGCACCACCCTCCAAATAAAGTTTACATTCCTATAGGGTGAGGGTGTAGTGAGTTACAATCAAGAAAGGAATTTATTTAACCCAAGGTTAACATGATTAGTCTTAAAGGTGAATTCTTATTTCTCCTATATGCTTAAAGGTTAATACTTATTTCTCCTATATACTAGTTATATTCATTATAAGGGTAGGGAACATGGAGATTTATCAGCAAACATCAGCCTAACAAATGAAAATCCTTTCATCAATTCTCCCCTTAAGATCTATTTAGTCTTAAGATATGATAAAGTTACATTCTTACATAGAAAGGACACAGTGATATATAACAAAGTACAGTGATCTATTACAAAAGTGAAAATCCATTAACTCAAAAAGTCTAGTATTGCTAACATCAAAAACTGCTATATTTCCTTTGCTATATTCCAAATACATTGATTAATATATTCCCAAGTGCCTAAGGATATGGAGGCCTGGTGGCAATCATTGACTCAACAAGAAGAAAAAGTCCTATGCTAATTAAGACTCTCAAAATACTCCAAAACTCTCTGTGCTGTTTACAGTTGAGAGGCAGTAAACAATCTTGTGCCTAGTGGCAGCAGTATGGATAATCCTGTCACACAAGCTGGTCTGTCAGCAGAGAGGTTTGACCTAAAATATCCTTGTCCCACCCAGAGCAGGGAATTAGCAGCAATTTTTGACACAACAAATGAAGAACCCTTCACCAATATAATTCCTAACCAACTATACTAATAATTTCTAACTCCCCAAAATAATTTGCCTTTAGTAAGTCTAAAACATCTCATGCCTCTCAGGTTGGGAGGCTGTAAACAATCACATGTGGCCGGACAAACCTATAAAGGTGGGGCTAGATAACCTTCAGAGGAGTCGGCAAGCTGAAACACTCTTGTCATGCCCAAGAATATTTATTGCCTTGAAGCTGCACGTTTACTTCTTCTCCGAGAGAAACAGTTATGGGGGAGAGCCCCCGTAAAGTCAGAAGTGTAGGTGAGAGCGTAAAACAGACTCTGGTTTTGGGGTTCGATGCTCGGGAACAGGGGGTTACCTGAGGCTTGATCACGCCTTTGCGCATGCCAAGCCTCCTTCCTCATGACCTTTGCCATAGGCGGAATTCCTCACGCTGGTCCCCGGAAGGAAAGGATCCCTCATCTCGAGCGACGAGGCGGAAACGCGCCTCCTGTGGATGTAGGGGGGACCATCTTGCTTATTCTCGAGTGGAGACGGGTATGTCGGGGAACTTCTTGAGTTGCAGCAAGGGTGTAAAGTACCTTTTGGAAGTTCCAGAGGTTAGGTGTGATTAGCCTCGAGACACCTCAGTGGAAATGGGCCTCATCTCGCCTGGAGGGGAGAACCTCCTGGATTTTCTCGAGTTGCGGCAGGTGCTCTCGACTTACGACGGGGACCTCAGGGGCCAGCTCTGGTGGCCTCAGGAAAGGCCAGTCCCCATTCAAGTTTCTAGGGGGCCTCTCAGGATTCCTCTCCTGTCGATGCCGGGGCCTAAGACCTTGTGTGAAGTCGGGGCTGGAACCTGAAGATTCCTCTCCAGTGCTGACATGGATCTTGTGGTACTTCTGGAGTCTCCCCAGGGGAGTCAGTCCTCGTCTCGAGTGGGGGCATGCACGTGCGCTTTCCTCCTGAGCGGTAGCAGCAGTGTCACGCTTCCCGTCGCGTGGATCAAGGGATCTGTGGCTTTCCCTCTAGGCTTTCCCATGAGGCTTTCCCACAGGGCTGTCCCACATGCCACCTTGGTGTGAGACGATCCTCGGCGTGAAAGTCATGGCAGTGCAGGGAAAACAGGTTCCTCTGGAATGGACTGAGACATCTGGGGAACTCTTGGAATGGTGGCACGACCCTGGAGTTCGCTCTGGCCTTTCCTGTGGAGAGCACTTCCTCTTGAGATGCGACGGGAACGCCAGGAATTCTTTCCCGACCACGCAGGGAAAGGATCCCTCCTCTCTAGATACGAGGCGGAAACGGGGCTCCTCTGGATGTGGGTGGGACCCTCGTGCTTCATCTCGAGTGGAGACGGGTATGTCGGTGATCTTCTTGACTTGCCGCAGGGGTGTCAAAGACCCTTTGGAAGTTCCAGAGGTTAGGTGTGATTAGCCTCGAGATGCCTCAGGGGGAAATGGGCCTCATCTCGCCTGGAGGGGAGAACCTCCTGGATTATCTTGAGTTGGAGCAGGTGCTCTCGTCTTAGCATGGGGACCTCAAGGGACCCGCTCCTGTGGCCTCAGAAAAGGCAGTGCCCATGGGAGTTGCTAGGGGCCTCTCAGGATTCCTCTCACGTCGATGCCGGGGGCCCTAAGACCTTGTGTGGAGAGCCCGAGCGGAGGGCGGCGCGGAGCGTTTCTGGTTCTCAGTGCCTGGGGCACCGGTGTGTGTGTGTTGAGGCTGCGGCGGAGCCTCTACACTGAAGGTGCGAGAGGTTGGCAGCTTCGATTGAAGCACATCGAGCGGCGACAGCAGTGAAAGTCATGAGCGACAGCGGCGAGGAGAACTACGGCGAGGGGAATCCCGTTCTGCTTCCAGAAGCGGAAGTGCTCATGGATCTGGGAAATCTGCAAGTCATACCCCTGCAAGGTCTCGCTCCAAGGAAGATTCCAGGCGTTCCAGATCAAAGTCCAGGTCCAGATCGGAATCTAGGTCTAGATCCAGAAGAAGTTCTCGGAGGCATTATACAAGGTCACGATCTCGGTCCCGGGTCCCATAGAAGATCTCGTAGCAGATCTTACAGCAGAGATTATCGAAGACGGCATAGCCACAGTCATTCTCCCATGTCTACTCGCTGGCGTCATGTTGGGAATCGGCAAATCCTGATCCTAACTGTTGTCTTGGAGTATTTGGATTGAGCTTGTATACTACAGAAAGAGATCTAAGAGAAATGTTCTCTAAATATGGCCCAATTGCTGATGTATCTATTGTATATGACCAGCAGTCTAGACGTTCAAGAGGATTTGCCTTTGTATACTTTGAAAATGTAGATGATGCCAAGGAAGCAAAAAGAGCGTGCCAATGGAATGGAGCTTGATGGATGTAGGATCAGAGTTGACTTCTCCATAACGAAAAGACCACATACTCCAACAGCAGGAATTTACATGGGAGACCTACCTATGGCAGCTCACGCCGTCGAGATTACTATGACAGAGGATATGATCGAGGCTATGATGATCGGGACTATTACAGCAGATCGTACAGAGGAGGAGGAGGAGGAGGAGGAGGATGGAGAGCTGCTCAAGACAGGGATCAGAAATACAGAAGACGGTCACCTTCTCCCTACTATAGTCGTGAGGATACAGATCACGTTCCAGATCTCGATCATACTCACCTCATCGCTATTAAAGCATGAAGATGAAGACTTTCTGAAACCTGCCCTAGAGTTGGGATATTGTTTGTGGACAATATTTTTTATTGTCTCCTGTTTAAAAAAGTGAACAGTGCCTGGTGAAGTTAGGTGACTTTTACACCTTTTATGATGACTACTTTTGGTGGAGTTGAAATGCTGTTTTCATTCTGCATTTGTGTAGTTCGGTGCTTTGTTCAAAGTTAAGTGTTTTCAGAAAAGTATGTTTTACATGTATTTTTTTACAGTCTAAAATTTTGACTGCTGAGAAGTTTCTATTGTACAGAACTTCATTTAAATGGTTTTTCTACTGAATACAGGGTATTCTGAAGATTGAAGCCTGTGTGTAAAATGCTACCAAATGGCAAAAAGCAACAATAACGTTTGGTTTTTACTTTTCTTTCTAACATATCAATGCTTAGGAGAACTGTTCTGATTAGATTGTCAGTAGTAAATTAAAGAAAAAAATGCCCGTTTTCCTCGAGTCCATGAAACATACCATACTTAATATACCTGCAGTTAAGTGATAAAAATTACGCTCTGTAACTCTATACTGCTAGTGTTAAAAACTAAAGATCTTTCAATACAGCAAATGCTTAATGCTTATATAAATGTGACTTTGACAGCCTTTATGTAATCTGTATTATACATAGCAGGGAATAAGATGAGTTGCACAATGTATGCCTTAAAAAGGCTATTTCTTAAAGCTGTTAGAAGGGGATAATGGTATTTCAATTAGTATCAGCAAGTGAAAATAATATTCCACCACAAATGTACTCTTGTTCTTCTAGCTTTTAAGACTATATGGAAAACTGGGTGGTTCAGAGTTTTGAGAAAAAAGAAGGGAACT
>NW_017193423.1:0-9818 GCF_001704415.2 Capra hircus
AAATGATGTACAGAAAGAGTCTGGGGTGCAAACGCTACATAATTTTGTGTTACCCATTGAACTCCATGTTTTATCAAAAGTATAAAAGGCTTTATGAACAATAAAGGATGGGGCCAGTTTCTCGGACCAGTTTCTCGAACTAGTCTCTCGGCCTGGTTTCTTGAGACTCAGGCTCCCCCCGTCTTTTTCTCTCTTTCTTCTTCTCTCCCTTTCCTTCTCTCTGCTTTTTACTTTAACTTCAGGCTGAATCTCCACCAGGGCGCGGAGGCTCGCCAGGTCTACTTACTTGCCTGGCTGTTAAGACCTGCACGAAAGGGAGCTTAAGGTGAGGCACCCTTAGATATTCAAGCAGGGGCTGGTGGCCCAACGTAGATGGTGAAAATTCTTTGTCTGGAATTTTATTGGCCTTCCACGTAAACCAAGATATTCAGCCCTTTTCCTCCAGTTAATCTTCTTACTACACTATAATTTCTTAATCTAATCTTACATTAATAAATAAAAAAGACTTTCCACGACAACGCCGTCCATCCGTCGAATTCCCTGGATCCAGCGGGGCTGGACCCGGCAGACTGAGATATCTGGGGGACTCTTGGAATGGTGGCATGACCCTGGAGTTCCTCCGCCTTTCCTGTGGAGAGCGCCTCCTCATGAGATGCGACGGGAACACCGGGAATTCTTTCCCGAACATGCAGGGAAAGGATACCTGACCTCGAGGTATGAGGCGGAAACGGGGCTCCTCTGGATGTGGGGCGGATTCTCGTGCTTCCTCTCGAGTGGAGTCAGGTATGTCGGGGAACTTCTTGAGTTGCAGCAAGGGTGTGAAGGACCCTTTGGAAGTTCCAGATGTTAGGTATGGTTAGCCTCGAGACGCCTCAGAGGAAAAGGGCCTCATCTCGCCTGGAGGGGAGAACCTCCTGGATTTTCTCGAGTTGCGGCAGGTGCTCTGACTTACTACGGGACCTCAGGGAACCGCTCTGGTGGCCTCAGGAAAGGCCAGTCCCCATGCGAGTTGCTCGGGGCCTCTCGGGATTCCTCTCCCGTCGATGCCGGGGCCTAAGACCCTGTGTGGAGTCGGTGCCGGAACCTGAGGTTTCCTCTCCAGTGCTGACATGGATCTTGGGGTACTTCTGGAGTCTCCCAGGGGAGTTAGTCTCGTCTTGTGTGGGGGCATGAACGTGCGCTTTCCTCCCGAGCTGTAGCAGCAGTGCAACGCTTCCCTTCGCGTGGATCAAGGGATCTGTGGCTTTCCTCGAGGCTTTCCCACGAGGCTTTCCCACAGGCTGTCCCACGTGCCACCGTGGTGTGAGTCGATCCTCGGCTTGAAATTCGAGGCAGTGCAGGGAAAACAGGTTTCCCTGGAATGGACTGAGACATCTGGGGGACTCTGGGAATGGTGGCACGACCCTGGAGTTCCTCTCGCCTTTCCTGTGGAGAGCGCCTCCTCTTGAGATGCGACGGAACGCCCGGAATTCTTTCCCGACCACGCAGGGAAAGGATCCCTCCTCTCGAGCTAGGAGGCGGAAACGGGGCTCCTCTGGATGTGGGCGGGACTCTCGTGCTTCCTCTCGAGTGGAGACGGGTATGTCGGGGAACTTCTTGAGTTGCAGCAAGGGTGTGAAGGCCTTTGGAAGTTCCAGAGGTTAGGTGTGATTAGCCTCGAGACGCCTCAGCGGAAATGGGCCTCATCTCGCCTGGAGGGAGAACCTCCTGGATTTTCTCGAGTTGCGGCAGGTGCTCTCGACTTACGACGGGGACCTCAGGGACCCGCTCTGGTGGCCTCAGGAAAGGCCAGTCCCCATGCGAGTTGCTCGGGGGGCCTCTCGGGATTCCTCTCCCGTCGATGCCGGCCTAAGACCTTGTGTGGAGTCGGTGCCGGAACCTGAGGATTCCTCTCCAGTGCTGACATGGATCTTGGGTACTTCTGGAGTCTCCCCAGGGGAGTCAGTCCTCGTCTCGAGTGGGGCATGCACGTGCGCTTTCCTCCCGAGCTGTAGCAGCAGTGTCACGCTTCCCTTCCCGTGGATCAAGGGATCGTGGCTTTCCCTCGAGGCTTTCCCACGAGGCTTTCCCACAGGGCTGTCCACGTGCCACCGTGGTGTGAGTCGATCCTCGCTTGAAAGTCGAGGCAGTGCAGGGAAAACAGGTTTCCCTGGAATGGACTGAGACATCTGGGGACTCTGGGAATGGTGGCACGACCCTGGAGTTCCTCTCGCCTTTCCTGTGGAGAGCGCCTCCTCTTGAGATGCGACGGGAACGCCGGGAATTCTTTCCCGACCACGCAGGGAAAGGATCCCTCCTCTCGAGCTAGGAGGCGGAAACGGGGCTCCTCTGGATGTGGGCGGGACTCTCGTGCTTCCTCTCGAGTGGAGACGGGTATGTCGGGGAACTTCTTGAGTTGCAGCAAGGGTGTGAAGGACCCTTTGGAAGTTCCAGAGGTTAGGTGTGATTAGCCTCGAGACGCCTCAGCGGAAATGGGCCTCATCTCGCCTGGAGGGGAGAACCTCCTGGATTTTCTCGAGTTGCGGCAGGTGCTCTCGACTTACGGGGACCTCAGGGACCCGCTCTGGTGGCCTCAGGAAAGGCCAGTCCCCATGCGAGTTGCTCGGGGGCCTCTCGGATTCCTCTCCCGTCGATGCCGGGGCCTAAGACCTTGTGTGGAGTCGGTGCCGGAACCTGAGATTCCTCTCAGTGCTGACATGGATCTTGGGGTACTTCTGGAGTCTCCCCAGGGAGTCAGTCCTCGTCTCGAGTGGGGGCATGCACGTGCGCTTTCCTCCCGAGCTGTAGCAGTGTCACGCTTCCCTTCGCGTGGATCAAGGGATCTGTGGCTTTCCCTCGAGGCTTTCCCACGAGGCTTTCCACGAGGCTTTCCCACAGGGCTGTCCCACGTGCCACCGTGGTGTGAGTCGATCCTCGGCTTGAAAGTCGAGGCAGTGCAGGGAAAACAGGTTTCCCTGGAATGGACTGAGACATCTGGGGGACTCTGGGAATGGTGGCACGACCCTGGAGTTCCTCTCGCCTTTCCTGTGGAGAGCGCCTCCTCTTGAGATGCGACGGGAACGCCGGGAATTCTTTCCCGACCACGCAGGGAAAGGATCCCTCCTCTCGAGCTAGGAGGCGGAAACGGGGCTCCTCTGGATGTGGGCGGGACTCTCGTGCTTCCTCTCGAGTGGAGACGGGTATGTCGGGGAACTTCTTGAGTTGCAGCAAGGGTGTGAAGGACCCTTTGGAAGTTCCAGAGGTTAGGTGTGATTAGCCTCGAGACGCCTCAGCGGAAATGGGCCTCATCTCGCCTGGAGGGGGAGAACCTCCTGGATTTTCTCGAGTTGCGGCAGGTGCTCTCGACTTACGACGGGGACCTCAGGGACCCGCTCTGGTGGCCTCAGGAAAGGCCAGTCCCCATGCGAGTTGCTCGGGGGCCTCTCGGGATTCCTCCCTTCGATGCTGGGCCTAAGACCTTGTGTGGAGTCGGTGCCGGAACCTGAGGATTCCTCTCCAGTGCTGACATGTGCCGGAAGCCAGTGTGAGGAATCCCGCCCGTGACAAGGTCATGAGGAAGGAAGCTGACATACGCAAGGCGTGCTCAGACTTCAGGGACCCCTCTGGAAATTCCTAAGCATGTACCCCAACAAAAATCTGCCGGCTTTTGTGCTCTGCTTTTCCACTCTTCTGACATTTTCTGGAAAAAGTCAATTCAGGGCTTTAGTTTTCTGCATTTGAAAGAGTGTTTCAATCCAAAAACCCCTTCGATGGCTTTCTAGCCTGCCTGCAGGACTCTGCGAGTGTGATTGTTTGAGGCCTCCTGACCGCAGGAGGCACAGGAAGCTTAAAACATCCTAGGAATGTAGGGGCTTCCGAAGAGTCAAAATCTTTAGAATAGGACTGATTAAAATTTCATTTGTTGAGTCAATGCTTGCTGCCAAATTTTCATATCCTTTATTTTTAGATATAGTTGGCATATAGAAAAACAAGTAGTAGACCTGGTATTAGCAACATTAGATCTTCGAGTTAAGTACCTTCTTTGTTATATCCCACTGCACCTTTGTTCTATAGAGATGTAACTTTAATGCTTTAAGGAAATGCAGATTAAAGAAAAACACTTCAGGGGAAACAAAATTAACATTCATTAAGGAAGAGAGCTAAAAAGTGTTAACAAGCCTCTTGGCCAGAAGATAATGTAAATCACCTGAGACCTTTTGTATACAAAATGATGTATAGAAAGAGTCTGGGCTGTGAACGCTACATAATTCTGTGTTACCCATTGATCTCCATGTTTTATCAAAAGTATAAAAGGCCTTCTGAACAATAAAGGATCGGACCGGTTTCTCGAACTAGTCTCTCGGCCTGGTTTCTTGGGACTCTGGCTTCCCCCATGTCTCTCTCTCTCTCTTCTTCTCTCCCCTTCCCTCTCTCTGCTCTTTACTTTAACTTCAGGCTGAATCTCCATCTGGGCGCGGAGGCTCGCCAGGTCTACTTACTTGCCCCGGCTGTTAAGACCCGCACGAAAGGGAGCTTAAGGCGAGGCACACTTAGATATTCAAGCGGGCGCCGGTGGCCCAACGTAGATGGTGCAAATTCCTTGTCTGGAATTTTATTGGCCTTCCGCGTAAACCAAGCTATTCAGCCCTCTTCCTCCACTTAATCTTCTTATTACACTATAGTTTCTTAATCTAATCTTACATTAATAAACAAACAAGTCTTTCCACGCCAACGCCGTCCACCCTTCGAATTCCCTGGATCCACAGGGCTGGACCCCCACGTGGGGCCCTCGGAGCAAAGCCCCCCGGAGCACTCTCTGCTGCTCCCCCCGAGCACTCTCCGTTGCTCCCCCCAGAGCACTCTCTGTTGCTCCCCCCGGAGTGACTTAATCACTCCCCCGGAGTACTTTCGGGTACTCCCCAGTGTTGAGTGTTCGGGACGGCTAGGACCCCACTCAGGGTGCGCGGACCCCCCTGTAGGATAGACAGGGTGAGGAAAGTGGGAAGTGTTCAAGGGTTTAAGAGAAACCTGGTGCTCTAGAGGTTGAAAAGAAACCTGCTATCCTAGGGTTAAAAACAAAACCCCCCTCGCCAAAGGTAAAACCTTTTGTTGAGGTAGACTTTTCTATAAGACTTAATTTTCTGACATGGGTAACAGTGAATCAAAAGAAAGACAGCTTTTTATAGGAGTAATCTTGCAGTTACTAACTAAACGAGGAATTAAAGTTAAAAAATCCAATATTCATTCATTTTTTTCCTTTGTACAAGAACAGTGTCCCTGGTTTCCAGAAGAAGGCACTGTTAACTTAGACACCTGGGAGAGAGTAGGAAAACAACTAAAAACTTACCATGCTGAACATGGCTCAGAAAAGGTGCCTACTGACGCCTTTTCCTTATGGAATATAATTAGGGACGCTCTAGACCCTGCCCCTGAATCTGAAAAGGTACACCTTAAAGAGGAAAGTGCAGATAAAAAGGTATCTATCGAAGAGGAGAGTGATGAAAAGGAGGACTACACCTAGCTATCGGCAGTTGAATCAAATGATAGCTGCAATGACTGCCCAAGAAAAGGTAATAGATAGAGATGACAAAAAAAGAGCAGGTTTCAGATGAGGAAGATCTGGAAAAGGAAGTAAGTCAAGATCATTCTGATGAGGATTGGTCTTTATTAAATAAAGATGCTCCAAGGAGTTTAAGAGAAACTTCTCCAATTAGATTATCTGCTCCAAAGAGCTTAATAAAAACTTCCCCAACCAGACCACCTGCTTCCAGAAATTCAAGAGAAATTTCCTTAATTAAGCCTTCTGCTTCCAGAGGCTCAAGACAAATGTCCCCCATCAGGATATATGCACCTGAGAGCTTAAGGCAGACATCCCCAGGTAAAACATCCGTAAGACCTAAACACAAAACGGATAAAAAATTCCCAAAGTACGAAGAAAGTGACATAGGACACCCCTTGCCGCCCCCTCCCTATAAGGGTGAAGGGCCTCCACTAGAAGCTCCCCGAAGAAGGGTTTTCTCTAGCCCAGATGATGAACTTGATCCCCACCTTGAGGCTTGTTTCCCCATAATATTTGGTGGCAGCGGCAGAACAGCCCCCCACTGGGAACCCATTCCAATGAAAATGATTAAAGAACTCAAACAGGCTTGTGCTTTGTATGGGCCTAAAGCCCCGTATACTGTATCATTGGTGGAGGCTTTAGCGGGCAGATGGATGACACCCCATGACTGGAAGACAGTCGCTAAAGCTTGTCTGTCTGGAGGTCAATATGTACTTTGGAGAACTGAATATGAAGATCTTGCCCAAAAACAGGCTGATGCTAACCAAAAATATGGCCCAAGATATATTATAAAAAGTATGTTGGCAGGGACTAATGATTTCGGAACACTTAGAGATCAAATGGGATTAGACAAAACTACTTTAGATCAAGTAACCGCCTGCGCCCTTGGGGCTTGGCGTTTGTTGCCTGAAGGGAAAGAATCTACCTCGTCCTTCTCAAATGTTAAACAAAAACCAGAAGAGCCATATGAAGACTTTATATCAAGACTTGCAGAGGCAGTCAACAGAGTAATTTCCAATACTGAGGCAGCTAGTATATTGATAAAACAACTGGCATTTGAAAATGCTAATTCTACCTGCCAGGCCATTTTACGTCCTATAAAAAAAACTGGGGAAATAATAGATTATATCAGGCAATGTGCAGATGTAGGACCAGCAATGATGCAGGGCGTTGCCATAGCTGCAGCCATAAAGGGAAATTCTTACCAGCAGGCAGTACAGTCCTTTTTTACAAATAAAAATAACCCGTCAAAGAGTCATTCCAGTAGTCCAGGCCAGAATATTGGTTTATCCAAGGCCTGCTTCTCTTGCGGACGGGAAGGGCACTTTATGCGAGCTTGTCCCCAAAAAGCAACCGGTTCTTCTCTGCCTAATTCTGTGCATACTAATCTCCCTAGATCTCTCTGCCCTCGTTGTCAAAAAGGATATCATTGGGCAAAAGAATGTAGGTCACAATTCCATAGAAATGGAGCCTTTTTGGGCCCGACCAGCAGTCGGGAAACGGATTGAGGGGCCAGCCTCAGGCCCCGACAACAATTGGGGCAGCCTCACTGAACCCATTCATTCCCTTCGTCCCATCGCAGAACTCATCAGAGCAACCCCAGGCAGCGCAGGACTGGACCTCAGTTCCACCACCTCAGCAATATTAACACCAGATAGCCCCACTGTGAAAATCCCTACAGGAGTTAAAGGCCCATTACCAACAGGTTTACTAGGAATTATACTAGGCAGAAGTTCCTTAGCTATGCAAGGTCTCACAATCATCCCTGGAGTAATTGACTCAGATTATACAGGAGAAATCCAGATAATGATTTCACCCCCAATTAAAACTTTCCAAATACATCAGGGACAAAGAATAGCCCAACTTTTGCTTTTGCCTTACCACACTGCAATTGGGCACACAGCTACTCAGAATGAAAGGCAGGATAAAGGATTTGGTCTAGTGATATGGTTTTTTGGATAACAGAAATTACTCAGAAACGTCCTATGAAAACTATTCTGATTAATGGCAAGTCTATTTGGGGTTATTAGACACAGGAGCAGACGTTTCTTGCATTTCAGGAAAAGACTGGCCCAGCTCCTGGCCCACACATACTACTGAAAATAACTTGGTGGGATAGGAAGAGCCCCCACAGTAGCCAAAAGTGCAAAAATTTTAGATTGGCAATTTGAGGATACCCGTGGAACTTTCCAACCGTATGTAGTCCCTTCACTCCCCTTTACCCTGTGGGGGAGGGACGTGCTGTCTCAAATGGGAGTGTTACTTTTTAGCCCTGATGATAAAGTGACCTCTCAGATGTTGCAGATGGGCTATGATCCATCAAAAGGATTGGGTAAACAACAGACAGGGATAATTGAGCCAATTTGCCCAACTCCTCGCAAGTTACGTGCTGGATTGGGATATCCAAATTTATAATGGAGGCCATTGTTTTTGCTGCCGACCCCATTACATGGAAATCTCAAGATCCGGGTGTGGGTAGAACAATGGCCTCTGCATAAGGAAAAATTACTGGCAGCTAAAGCATTAATCTTTGAACAATTAGAATTGGGACATATTGAGCCCTCCAATAGCCCCTGGAACACTCCTATTTTTGTCATTAAGAAAAAATCTGGTAAACGGCGACTTTTACAGGATTTGAGAGCTATTAATGCCACCATGGAGGACATGGGGGCCTTACAGCCTGGGCTCCCTTCCCCAGTAGCCGTTCCAGAGGGATATAATATAATTGTTATTGATTTACAAGATTGTTTTTTCACTATTCCCTTAAATCCTGAAGATAAAAAGCGATTTGCCTTTAGTCTGCCATCAGAAAATCTTAAGCAGCCTTACTTAAGGTTTCAGTGGAAAGTTTTGCCTCAGGGAATGAAAAATAGCCCTACCTTATGCCAAAAATTTGTTAATGCCGCTCTACAAGATATTAGGGTTAAATATGAACACGTATATATGATTCACTATATGGATGATATTTTAATAGCTCATCCTGATAGAGTTCACCTGCAAACTGTCCTCCAGGACCTGACCCAGGCATTGACAGACAGAAGCCTAAAAATTGCCCCAGAAAAAATTCAAATCAATCCGCCCATAACTTACTTAGGGAGAGTCATAAATTCGGAAACGGTGACTCATACCCCGTTGCAATTGAGAAAAGACCATCTTATTACTTTAAATGATTATCAAAAACTTTTAGGTGATATTAATTGGATTAGGCCATATTTAAAATTAACCACTGCCGAATTAAAACCTCTTTTTAACATTTTACGCGGGGATCCTGATCCAACCTCTAAAAGACAATTAACAGCTGAGGCTCAAGAAGCCCTAGGCAAAGTAGAAGCAGCCTTATCGAATAGCTATGTAAAAAGAATTGATTTGACGATGACTTGGCAGTTCCTTTGCCTAGCTACTCCAGTGGCGCCTACGGGAGTTCTGTGGCAAGGCGGCCCTTTAGAATGGATCCATCTTCCCACCCAAGCTAAAAAAGTCGTGGCTTCTTATCCTGGTTCAATTGCCACATTAATGCTAAAAGGAAGGAAGCGGAGCATTGAATTGTTGGTAAGGAGCCATCAGAGATTGTAATTCCATATAATAAGGAGTAGCTTGATGCTCTTCTAATGTTTGATGAAGACTGGCAGATTGCTATAGGGAATTACTGTGGTCAAATTTTGCATCATTTACCCTCACATGTTTTGCTAAATTTTATGTCTAACCATCCAGTTATTTTTCCTGTCCGGTGTAAACAGTTCCCTATTTCAGATGCTCAGGTAGTCTTTACTGATGGATCGGCTAATGGTAGAGCCTCTATAGTCACAAGAGATCATCAGAAACTTTTGGAAACACAAGAAACTTCAGCTCAAAGAGCTGAAATCACAGCTGTTATTGAGGCCTTTGTTATGTTTGCAGAGAAAGAATTTAACCTTTATTCTGACTCTCAGTATGTGGTCAGGCTGTTTCCACACATTGAGACTGCAGTTTTGCCTGAAAACAAAACCGCTATCTACCATTTGTTAACTAGACTCAGCAGCAAATTTGGAAAAGAAATCGGGGTTCTTTATCGGCCACATTCGAGCTCATTCCGGCCTGCCTGGCCCTTTAAATGCTCTCAATGAATTGGCAGATTCGTTAACCAGGATTTCAGTGGCTTCTGTTTTTGAAGAAGCTCGAGCTTCTCACTCACTTCATCATCAGAATGCCACTGCCTTACGATTACCAGTTTCAAATTCCTCGAGAATCTGCCCCGAGAGATTGTTCGTTCTTGTTCACATTGTCCTACTACCGTGAATGC
>NW_017193424.1:0-9818 GCF_001704415.2 Capra hircus
CCCGACAAGCCTGTCTCCTCTCGAGCGCAAGCACAAGGGTCCCGACCACATCCAGAGGAGCCCAGGTTCCGCCTCGTAGCTCGAGATTTGGGATCTTTTCCCTGCCTGTTCGGGAAGAATTCCCGGTGTTCCCGACGCATCTCAAAATGAGGCACTCTCCACAGGAAAGGCGAGAGGAACTCCAGGGTGGTGCCACTATTCCAACAGTCCCCCAGATGTCTCAGTCCATTCCAGAGGAACCTGTTTTCCCTTCAGTTCCTCGACTTTCACGCCGAGGAATGACTCACACCACGGCGGCACGTGGGACAGCCTGTGGGAAAGCCTCGTGGGAAACCCTCGTGGGAAAGCCTCGAGGGACAGCCACAGATGATTTTGATCCACGCGACGGGAAGCGGAACACAGCTGCTTCAGCATGGAGGAAAGCGCTCGTGCATGCCCCCACTAAAGCCGAGGACTGACTCCCCTGTGGAGACTCCAGAAGTACCCCAAGATCCATGTCAGCACTGGAGAGGAATCCTCAGGTTCCAGCCCTGAATCCACACAAGGTCTTATGCCCCGGCATAGCCGGGAGAGGAATCCCAAGGGCGTCCCTAGCAACTGGCATAGGGAATGGCCTTTCTTGAGGTCAGCAGAGCGGATCCCTGAGATCCCCGTCGTCGTAATTCGAGAGCACCTGCCCCAACTCGAAAATCCAGGAGGTTCTCGCCTCCAGGCGACTTGAGGCCCATTTCCTCTGAAGCGTCTCGAGGCTAAAAACACATAACCTCCAGAACTTCCAAAGGGTCCTTCACACCCTAGCTGCAACTCAAGAAGTTCCACGGCATACCCCATCTCCACTTGAGAGGAACACAACGGTCCAGCCCACATCTAGAGGAGCCTCGTTTCCGCCTTGTATCTCGAGAGGAAGATTCCTTTCCATGCTTTGTCGGGAAAGAATTCCAGGCGTTCCGGTCACATCTCAAGAGGAGGCACTCTCCACAGGAAAGGCGAGAGGAACTCCAGGGTCGTGCCACCATTCCAAGCGTCCCCAGATATCTCAGTCCATTCCAGAGGAACCTGTTTTCCCTGCACTGCCTCGACTTTCACACCGAGGATCGACTCACACCAAGGTGGCACGTGGGACAGCCCTGTGGGAATGCCTCCTGGGAAAGCCTCCTGTGAAAGCCTGGAGGGAAAGCCACAGATCCCTTGATCGACGCGATGGGAAGCGTAATACTGCTGCTACAGCTCGGGAGGAAAGCGCACTTGCATGCCCCTCACTCGAGACGAGGACTGACTCCCCTGGGGAGACTCCAAAAGTACCCCAAGATCCATGTCAGCACTGGAGAGGAATCCTCAGGTTCCGGCCCCGACCCCACACAAGGTCGTAGGCCCCGGCACCGACAGGAGAGGAATCCCGAGTGGCCCCCTAGCAACTCGCATTACGACTGGCCTTTCCTGAGGCCACCAGAGCGGGTCCCTGAGGTCCCCGTTGTAAGTCGAGAGCACCTGCCACAACTCGAGAAAATCCAGGAGGTCTCCCTCCATGCGAGATGAGGCCCATTTCTGCTGAGGCATCTTGAAGCTAATCACACCTAACCTCTGGAACTTCCATAGGGTCCTTCACACCCTTGCTGCAACTCAAGAAGTTCCCCGACATACCGGTATCCACTGGAGAGGAAGCACGAGAGTCCATCCCACATCCAAATGAGCCCCGTTTCGGCCTCGTAGCTGCAGATGAGGGATCCTTTCCCTGCTTGGTCGGGAAAGAAATCCGGGCGTTCCCGTCGCATTTCAAGAGGAGGCGTTCTCCACAGGAAAGACGAAAGGAACTCTTGGGTCGTGCCACCATTCCCAGAGTCCCCCAGATGTCTAAGTCCATTACAGTGGAACCTGTTTACCCTGCACTGCCTCGACTTTCACGCCGAGGATCGATTCACACCATGGTGGCATGTGGGACAGCCCTGTGGGAAAGCCCCGTGGGAAAGCCTCGTGGGAAAGCTTTGAGGGAAAGCCACAGATCCATTGATGGAAGCAACGGGAGCGGGACACTGCTGCTACAGCTCGGGAGGAAAAAGCAAGTGCATGCCCCACCTCGAGACGAGGACTGACTCCACTGGGGAGACTTGAAATGTACCACAAGATTCATGTCACCACTGGAGAGGAGTCTTCAGTTTTCGGCCCCGACTCCACACAAGGTCTTAGGCCCCGGCATCGCCGGGAGAGGAATCCCGAGAGGCCTCCGAGCTACTTGCATGGGGACTGGCCTTTCCTGAGGCCACCAGAGGGGGTCCCAGAGGTCCCCGTCGTAAGTTGAGAGCACCTGCCGCAACTCGAGAATATCCAGAAGGTTCTCCCCTCCAGGTGAGATGAGGCCCATTTTCCCTGAGGCTTCTCGAGGCTACTCACACCTAACCTCTGGAACTTCCAAAGGGTCCTTCACACCCTTGCTGCAACTCAAGAAGTTCCCCGACATACCCGTCTCCACTCGAGAGGAACCACGAGGGTCCCGCCCACATCCAGAGCAGCCCCGTTTGCGCCTCGTAGCTCGAGAGCATTGATCCTTTCCCTTCCTGGTCGGGAAAGAATTCCCGGCATTCCCGTCGCATCTCAAGAGGAGTCGCTCTCCACAGGAAAGGTGAGAGGAACTCCAGGGTCGTGCCACCATTACCAGAGTCCCCAGATGTCTCAGTGCATTCCATAGGAACCTGTTTTCCCTGCACTGCCTGGACTTTCACAGCGAGGATCGACTCACACCACGGTGGCACGTGGGACAGCCCTGTGGGAAAGCCTCTTTGGAAACCTCTTGGGAAAGCGACAGATCCCTTGATCGACCCGATGGGAAGCGTGACACTGCTGCTACAGCTCTGGAGGAAAGCACACGTGCATGCCACCTCTCGAGACAAGGACTGACTCCCCTGAGGAGACTCCAGAAGAACCCCAAGATCCATGTCAGCACTGGAGAGGAATTCTCAGGTTCCGGCCCCGGCTCCACACAAGGTCTTAGGCCCCGGCATGGACGGCAGATGAATGCCTAGAGGCCCCTAGCAACTCGCATGGGGACTGGCCTTTCCTGAGGCCACCAGAGCGGGTCCCTGAGGTCCCCGTCGTAAGTCGAGAGCACCTGCCGCAACTCGAGAAAATCCAGGATGTTCTCCCCTCCGGGCGAGATGAGGCCCATTTCCAGTGAGACGTCTCCAGGCTAATCACACCTAATCTCTGGAACTTCAAAAGGGTCTTTCACACCCTTGCTGCAACTCAAGAAGTTCCCGCCATACCCTTCTCCACTGGAGAGGAAGCACGAGGGTCCCGCCCACATCCAGAGGACACACGTTTGCGCCTCGTAGCTCGAGATGAGGGATCCTTTCCCTTCTTGGTCGTGACAGAATTCCTGGCGTTCCCGTCGCATCTCAAGAGGGGGCGATCTCCACAGGAAAGGCGAGAGGAACTCCAGGGTCATGTCACCATTCCAAGAGTCCCCCAGATATCTCAGTGCATTCCAGAGGAACCTGTTTTCCCTGCACTGCATCTACTTTCACGCGGAGGATCTACTCAAACCACGGTGGCACCTGGGACAGCCTTGTGGGAAAGCCTCGTGGGAAAGACTCATGGGAAAACCTCGAGGGAAAGCCACAAATCCCTTGATGCATGCGACGGGAAGTGTGACACTGCTGCTACAGCTCGGGAGGTAAGCGCACGTGCATGCCCCCACTCAAGACGAGGACTGACTCCCCTGGGGAGACTCCAGAAGTACCCCAAGATCCATGTCAGCACTGGAGAGGAACCCTCAGGTTCCGGCCCCGACTCCACACAAGGTCTTAGGCCCCGGCATCGACAGGAGAGGAATCCTGAGAGGCCCCGAGCAACTCGCATGGGGACTGGCCTTTCCTGAGGCCACCAGAGCGGGTCCCTGAGGTCCCCGTCATATGTCGAGAGCACCTGGCACAACTTGAGAAAATCCAGGAGGTTCTCCCATTCAGCGAGATGAGTCCCATTTCCGCTGAGGCGTCTCGAGGCTAACACACCTAACCTCTGGAACTTCCAAGGGGTCCTTCACACCCTTGCTGCAACTCAAGAAGTTCCCCGACATACCCGTCTCCACTGGAGAGGAAGCAGGAGGGTCCCGCTCACATCCAGAGGAGCCCTTTTTCCGCCTCATAGCTCGAGCTGAGGAATCCTTTCCCTGCTTGGTGGGGAAAGAATCCAGCGTTCCCGTCGCTTCTCAAGAGGAGACACTCTCCACAGGAAAGGCGAGAGGAACTCCAACGTCGTGCCACCATTCCAAGAGTCCCCCAGATGTCTCAGTCCATTCCAGAGGAACCTGTTTTCCCTGCACTGCCTGGACTTTCACGCCGAGGATCAACTCACACCACGGTGGCACGTGGGACAGCCCTGTGGGAAAGCCTCGTGGGAAAGCCTCGAGGGAAAGCCACAGATCCCTTGATGCACGCGGCCGGACGCGTGACACTGCTGCTACAGCTCTGGAGGAAAGCGCACGTGCATGCCCCGACTCGAGACGAGGAGTGACTCCCTGAGGAGACTCCAGAAGTTCCCCAAGATCCATGTCAGCACTGGAGGTTCCGGACCAGACTCCACACAAGGTCTTAGGCCCCAGCAATGGACGGGTGAGGAATCCCGATTGGCCCCCTAGCAACTCACATGGGACTGGCCTTTCCTGAGGCCACAGAGCGGGTCCCTGTGGTCCCCGTCGTAAGTCGAGAGCACCTGCCACAACTCGAGCCAAATCCAGGAGATTCTCCCTCCAGGCGAGATGAGGCCCATTTCCGCTGAGCCGTCTCGAGGCTAACACACCTAACTGTGGAACTTCCAAACGGGTCCTTCACACCCTTGCTGCAACTCAAGAAGTTCCCCGCCATACCGTTCCTCTTCACATTCTGCCATAATGGTGATGTCATCTGCATATCTAAGTTTATTGATATTTCTACGCAATCTTGATTCCAGCTCATGTATCCTCCATCCAGCATTTTTCGTGATGTACTCTGCATATAAGTTAAATAAACAGGGTGACAATATACAGCCTTGACATACTCCTTTTCCTTTTTGGAACCAGTCTGTTGTTCCATGTCCTGCTCTAACTGTTGCTTCCTGACCTTCATACAGATTTCTCAAGAGGCTGGTTAGCTGGTCTGATATTCCCATCTCTTCAGAATTGTGGCTAAAACAACAGTATAAGGACCTTTCCGATGTCAGGCCAAGGAATTGTGTTTCCAGTCATTGAGCCACACCTATTCACTGAGCACAAATCATGAATCTGTTCCTCAAGGGGAATGATATTCTTTTTATACAAACTTAGTTACCTGATTTATTACCTTACCTAATTGTTCCATCTGCTGTGAAATCCCACCCCCTTACTTGTGGCAAATTTGCTAACACCTGCCTCACTGTGGGAGGGTGTCTCTCATAGAAAATTTCATAAGGACAAACAACTATGGGAACGTGCGGTTACCCGTAATATGAGTAAGTCTGCCAGAAGCAAGCCCATCCATGTACAGTCAGTCTCTATGATCCATTTCAAAGTGTCTCTTCAAGAGTTTGGTTGTTTCTTTCCACCATTCCAGAACACTGGGGCCTATATGCTGTATGTAATTTCCACTGCATATTTAGAGCTTCACATACCTGTTAATTAACGCGGCTACAAAGACCAGGGCCATTGTCGGATTCTATACTGGTTGGAAACCCAAGTCTGGGAATTATTTCTCAATCAGCGAGCTACTTCATTTTCTTTTTCAGATCAGGTAGGGAAAGCCTCTGCCCAACCGGAGAGGTACCTACTATTCTAGTAAGTAATGATAACAGGTGACTGCCTTGCTTCCGCAAAGGACACTCGCTTTCCCTGCATCCTGAGAACTCCATGTCTCAGCCAGTTGGAAAAGCGCTTCTTGGAGGTCATTATTCAGGGGCAATTTCCCTGAAGCCGGGCCATAGGGAGCGGCTCCACACTCCCAGGGAAAGGCAGAGCCACAGCCACACATCTGTCCCATCCCCTTTGCTCTGTAGGAGAGCTCTAGTGAGCCTAGGTCTGTCAGGAAAATTCTTGGCTCCTATGGGGACACATTGTATGTGTGAAACTGCATCCAGGACCTAGGGGCCACAGGGCGCCTGTTTCTCTCGGGGGCGAGGGGTGGGGGCCTGAAGCAGTGCGGCCCAGCAACAGCTTCCACATCCATCCAATTGCTCTTTTCTTACCTCTGATAGAACTAGCTTTGTTCCAGCCTTTGGCAATTTGGAGGCAAGCGGGCCCCACTTCCTCCCCAAGGAGGCATGGGACCTACTTTGAGTGGAAAGGCCCCTCACAGAGCTGAACCCAGGAAGGCACCCAGTCATGTCTGACACATTCCTGCATCCTGCTTCTTCATGAGCAATACCGCTATAAGCTAGGAATGTCTTTCCAAGGCTCAGAAAGGACAGGGGAGATGCATGGTGCTGCCTCTGGAATTTCGGTCCTCTGAGCAGACCTGGAGGTCTCCCCTTGAAGAAGCTAACCAGTTTCTTCCAAATACAGGCTTGCAAACACACACTGGGTGGCTGCCTCTTCTTCCCTGAAGGACGATCATTTTCCCCGCATCCTGTGAACTCTGCATCCCAGCCTGCTGGAAAAGCGCTTCTTGGAGGTCATTTTTCAGGGACAATTTTTCCTGGAGCCCGGGGCCGTAGGGAGGGCCCCATGCTTGCTGGGAAAGGCAGAGTCACATCCACAGTCTGTTCTATCCCTTTTGCCCTGTAGGAGAGCTCTAGTGAGCCTAGGTCTGTCAGGAAAATTCTTGGCTCCTATGGGGACACACCCTGTGTGTTAACCTGCATATCGGACCTAGGGGCCACAGGACGCCTGTTCCTCTCGGGGGGGGGGGACCCTGAAGTGGTGCGGCCCAGAAACAGCCTGAACATCCATCCAATTGCTCTCTTCTTCCTTCTGATAGAGCTAGCTTTGCTTCTCGCTTTGGCATTTCGGAAGCCAGGGGGAGCCCCACCGCTGTTGTCCTGGGGTCTATTGGAGGTACCAGGTCTTTGGACCCCAGCATGGCACCCGACCCCCTCAGACACACTCCCGCAGCCTCCTTCCCCATGGGCAGGACTGTTCTGACCTAGGAATGTGTTCCCAAGGCTCAGAAAATGCAGGGAGACACACGGCCCTGACTCTGGAGCTGAGGCCGTTGGAGCAGGCCTGGAGGTCTGACGTCTGAGATGCCAAACACTTGCTGCAAGATACAGGTGTGAAAAACACACTCTCTGGGCTGCCTTTTCTTTTCCTCCAAGGAAGATAGCTTTTCCAGTCTCCTCTGTGCTGAGTCATACAAGGCTGGAAAGGTCTGGCTTAGAGGGCATTTCTCAGCGGCAATGGCCCCTGAGGCCCTGCACCCAGGGAGGGATCCTACCCTCCCAGGGAAGTCAAAGAACCTCCAAACAGCTGTTCTATCATGTTTCCTCTGCAGGAGGGAGCTAGTGAGCCCAGGTCTGTCTGGAACGTTCTTGGATCCTGCGGGGAAATCATCCTGGGAGCCCACCTGGATACCAGTCGTAGGGGCTAAAATTTGCATTTTTCTTCCTTGGAGCCCTAACGCAGTACAGCCTAGCAACTGCTTGAAAATCCATCCTGTTGCTGTTTTCTTCCCTCTGACAGAGCGAGCTTTGCTCCCCATTTTGGGATTTCAGAAGCAAGGTGGTGGCCTGCAACTCCTTGCCTGGGGTCCATTGGAGGTGCAAGGTGCCCTTGACCAGGTGACCCCAGCATGACACCTGGCCCCCTCAGACACACTCCCACAGCCTGCTTCCCCATGGGCAGGACTGCTTTCACCTAGGAATGTGTTTGCAAGGCCAGGAAACTGCAGGGAGACACAAGGCCCTGATTCTGGCATTGAGTCTGTTGGAACAGGCCTGCAGGTCTTATGTCTAACAAGCCAAACACTTGCTGCAAGATACAGGCCTGAAAACACACTCTTGGGCTGCCTTTCCTTCCTCCAAGGAAGAGAGTTTTCTCAGCCTCCTGTGGGCTGAGAGTCACACAGGGCTGAAAAGCACTTGCTGGGAGATTATTTTTCATTGGCCATGGCCCCTGAGGCCCTGTGCTCAGGGAGGGCTCCCTCCCTCCCAGGGAAAGTCAAAGGAAGCTCCAAACGGCTGTTCAATCATGTTTCTGAGAGAGTCATTGCCAAGGCAGGTTTCTAAGAAGTTCAAGGGTCCCCAAGGAGAGGGGTTTGGAATTCTCAAGGAGGAAGAAAGGACAAACTGTTTTCCCTCTACATTCCTTAGGATTATATAACAATCATGCATCCTTCTTGGAAAAAAACCTTCCGGCTAATCCTGTTATCTTAAAATGTAAATTATGGGAGTAGGTCTAGTGAGTCTTTACAACCTCCAGACATTCTTTTGTTCGTTGTCATAACTTATTGGAGAGTATATAACTCCATTACTAACACTAGCAATAAAGAAGGTGGTATGCTTTCTGCCCCTTGTGATGTCTCTGTCAGAAGCTTTCTCTATCTCCTTTATACTTTAATAAAACTCTATTGCACAAAAGCTCTGAGCAATCAAAGCCTCGTCTTGGCCCTGGATTGAATTCTTCTCCTCCATAAGCCAAGAATCCCAGCATCTTTTCGTGGTTCAGCAACAATATTTCATTTCCTCTGCAGGAGAGAGCTAGTGAGCTTAGGTCTGTCTGGAACATTCTTGGATCCTGTGGGGAAAATATCCTGTGCACACATCTGGATACTGGGCCTAGAGGCCAAAATTCGCATTTCTTTCCCGGGGAGCCCTAACGTGGTGTGACTTAGCAACTGCTTGAAAATCCATCCCATTGCTGTTTTCCTCCTTCTGACAGAGCTAGCTTTGTTCCCTGCTTTGGATATCTCAACCGAGGGCCGGTCCATAGCTACTCGCCTGGGGCCCATTGGATGTGCAAGGTGCCCTCGACTAGGTGACCCTAGCATGGCACTCAGCCCGCTCAGACACACTCCCGAGGCTTCTTTCTCATGGGAAGCACTGCTCCAACCTAGGAATGTGTCTGCAATGCTTGGAAAGTGCAGTGAGACACACAGCCCTGACTCTGCAATTCTCAGAGCAAGCCTGCAATGTCTGCAAAATGTCTGAGAAGCAAAACACTTGCTGCAAAGAGAGGCCTGAAAACACACTCTCTGTGGATGACTTTCCTTCCTCTAAGGAAGATAGTTTTCCCAGTCTCCTGCTTCCTGAATGTCACACAGCTGGAATGCGCTTGCTTGGAGGTAATGATTCAGTGGCAATGACCCCTGAGGCCCTTTGCCCAGGGAGGGCTCCCACACTCATAGGCAAATCAAAGCAACTTCCAAGTGAGTCAGCTCTTCACATCAAGTGGCCAAAGTATTGGAGTTTCAGGTTCAGTATTAGTCCTTCCAATGTATATTCAGACCTGATTTCCTTTAGGATGGAGTGGTTGCGTCTCCTTGTAGTCTAAGCGACCTACAAGCATCTTCTCCAACACCACAGTTCAAAAGCATCCAATTTTCAGCTGTCACTTTTCTTTATAGTACATCTTTCATATCCATCCATGACATATGGAAAAACCATAGCCTTGACTGGATGGATCTTTGTTGGCAAAGCAACGTCTCGGCTTTTTAATATGCTGTCTAGTTTCGTCATCACTTTTCTTCCAAGTCATAAATATGTTTTGAGTTCATGGAGGCAGCCATCACCTGCAGTGATTTCCAAGCCCCCAAAATAGTCTGCTGCTGTTTCCAATGTTTTCCCATCTATTTCCATGAAGTGATGAGACTGGATGCAATGATTTTAGTTTTCTGAATGCTGAGCTTTTAAGCTAACTTTTTCACTCTCCTCTTTCACTTTCA
>NW_017193425.1:0-9818 GCF_001704415.2 Capra hircus
CCCGAGGCTCCCAGGCTCCCCTGGCTGGGGTTTTCAGCCCCCGCACACAGGGAGGCTGATTCCTTGGTGCCCAGAAAGTGTATGACAGACGTAGGTTCCCTAGCACTCTCCTCCCCAGCAGAGACATGTGCAGGTGTTTGGGGCCTGATCCTGCGTGTCTGGGTTCCTGCCCACAGCCCCAACTCAGGGGAAGCAGCCCTGAGGCAAGACCTGCTGGAGGAGCCCTGCGCCCCCGCCTGATAGGCGAGTGCACAGCCAGCAGGGAAGCGAGCCTCCTCGGGGGAAGAGGAGGCAGCAAGTCCCGTCAAGCTGAAATCCCTGCTTACACGAAGCTAAGTGCGACTCCAGTACGGCAGATCTCTAGCTCTGTTCAGAGGCCCGATCTGGCAGAGTTCCTGGCACCAAGATGCTCTGCCATAGGCGAGCCTTGCGCAGACTTGCCTTGCTTTAAGGCTCCCTCCCAGGAAGGAGCAGGCTGTGTGAGGCTCGGAAACGCCACTGGCGCCTTCCTGGCTTCAGCTCTACCCCTGCCTTGCCTTTGCACTTAGGTCCCAAGCGTCCTTGAGGAGGGCTTAGGGGCTGGTGGGTTGCACACTGCCAAGGGCTCCAGCAGTGAAAGCTCTGTCAGAGGGAAGCGAAGGGCAACAGCAGGGCTCCTTCAGCGGTTCCTTGGCCGCCCAGACAAAGCTCCGCACGGAGAGCACCAGGTTCCAAGGGCCCCTGGCTGGGTTTTGCATCCCCACACTCCCAGAGGCTGACTCCGTGGGTGCCTAGAAAGTGTGTGAGAGACGTAGGTTCCCTAGCACTCTCCTCCCCAGCAGAGACATGTGCAGGTGGTTGGGGCCTTATCCTGCGTGTCTGGGTTCCCGCCCACAGCCTCAACTCAGGGGAAGCAGCCCCTGAGGCAAGACCTGCTGGAGGAGCCCTGCGCGCCCGCCTGATAGGCGAGAGCACAGCCAGCAGTGTAGCGAGCCTCCTCGGGAGAAGAGGAGGCAGCCGAGCCCAGTCAAGAGGAAAGCCCTGCTTGCACGGAGCTAAGTGGCCTCCAGTACGGCAGAGCTCTAGCTCTGCTCAGAGCCCCGATCTGGCAGAGTTTCTGGCGCGAGGCTGCTCGGCCGGGGCTCGCCTTGCCCAGACTTGCCTTGCTTTTAGGCTCCCTCCCCAGGAAGGAGCTGTCTGAGCGAGCCTGGGAGACGCCACTGGTGCCTTCCTTGCCTCAGCTCCAATCCTGCCTTGCCTTTGCACATAGGTGCCAGGCGTCGTTGGGGAGGGCTTAGGGGGTGGTGGGTTGCACACTGCCAAGGGCTTCAGCAGTGAGAGCTCTGTCAGAGGGAAGGGAAGGGCAACTGCAGGGCTCCTCCAGCGGTTTCTAGGCCGCCTAGAATCAGCGCCGCACCGAGAGCACCAGGCTCCCAGGGCCCCTGGCTGGGGTTTTCAGCCCCGCACACACGGAGGCTGATTCCTTGGGTGCCCAGAAAGTGTATGACAGACGTAGGTTCCCTAGCACTCTCCTCCCCAGCAGAGACATGTGCAGGTGTTTTGGGGCCTGATCCTGCGTGTCTGGGTTCCTGCCCACAGCCCCAACTCAGGGGAAGCAGCCCCTGAGGCAAGACCTGCTGGAGGAGCCCTGCGCCCCCGCCTGATAGGCGAGTGCACAGCCAGCAGGGAAGCGAGCCTCCTCGGGGGAAGAGGAGGCAGCCCAGCCCCGTCAAGTTGAAAGCCCTGCTTGCACGGAGCTAAGTGCGCCTCCAGTACGGCAGAGCTCTAGCTCTGCTCAGAGCCCCGATCTGGCAGAGTTCCTGGCGCGAGGCTGCTCTGCCGGGGCTAGCCTTGCCCAGACTTGCCTTGCTTTTAGGCTGCCTCTCCAGGAAGGAGCAGGCAGCAGGAGCCTGGGAGTCGCCACTGGCGCCTTTCTTGCCTCAGCTCCAATCCTGCCTTGCCTTTGCACTTAGGTCCCAGTCCTCCTTAAGGAGAGCTTAGGGGCTGGTGGGTTGCACACTGCCAAGGGCTCCAGCAGTGAGAATTCTGTCAGAGGGAAGGGAAGGGCAACTGCAGGGCTCCTCCAGCGGTTGCTTGGCCGCCCAGATTCAGCGCCACACGGAGAGCACCAGGCTCCCAGGTCCCCTGGCTGGGGTTTTCAGCCCCGCACACACGGAGGCTGATTCCTTGGGTGCCCAGAAAGTGTATGACAGACGTAGGTTCCCTAGCACTCTCCTCCCCAGCAGAGACATGTGCAGGTGTTTGGGGCCTGATCCTGCGTGTCTGGGTTCCTGCCCACAGCCCCAACTCAGGGGAAGCAGCCCCTGAGGCAAGACCTGCTGGAGGAGCCCTGCGCCCCCGCCTGATAGGCGAGTGCACAGCCAGCAGGGAAGCGAGCCTCCTCGGGGGAAGAGGAGGCAGCAAGTCCCGTCAAGCTGAAATCCCTGCTTACACGAAGCTAAGTGCGACTCCAGTACGGCAGATCTCTAGCTCTGTTCAGAGGCCCGATCTGGCAGAGTTCCTGGCACCAAGATGCTCTGCCATAGGCGAGCCTTGCGCAGACTTGCCTTGCTTTAAGGCTCCCTCCCCAGGAAGGAGCAGGCTGTGTGAGGCTCGGAAACGCCACTGGCGCCTTCCTGGCTTCAGCTCTACCCCTGCCTTGCCTTTGCACTTAGGTCCCAAGCGTCCTTGAGGAGGGCTTAGGGGCTGGTGGGTTGCACACTGCCAAGGGCTCCAGCAGTGAAAGCTCTGTCAGAGGGAAGCGAAGGGCAACAGCAGGGCTCCTTCAGCGGTTCCTTGGCCGCCCAGACAAAGCTCCGCACGGAGAGCACCAGGTTCCAAGGGCCCCTGGCTGGGTTTTGCATCCCCACACTCCCAGAGGCTGACTCCGTGGGTGCCTAGAAAGTGTGAGAGACGTAGGTTCCCTAGCACTCTCCTCCCCAGCAGAGACATGTGCAGGTGGTTGGGGCCTTATCCTGCGTGTCTGGGTTCCGCCCACAGCCTCAACTCAGGGGAAGCAGCCCCTGAGGCAAGACCTGCTGGAGGAGCCCTGCGCGCCCGCCTGATAGGCGAGAGCACAGCCAGCAGTGTAGCGAGCCTCCTCGGGAGAAGAGGAGGCAGCCGAGCCCAGTCAAGAGGAAAGCCCTGCTTGCACGGAGCTAAGTGGCCTCCAGTACGGCAGAGCTCTAGCTCTGCTCAGAGCCCCGATCTGGCAGAGTTTCTGGCGCGAGGCTGCTCGGCCGGGGGCTCGCCTTGCCCAGACTTGCCTTGCTTTTAGGCTCCCTCCCCAGGAAGGAGCTGTCTGAGCGAGCCTGGGAGACGCCACTGGTGCCTTCCTTGCCTCAGCTCCAATCCTGCCTTGCCTTTGCACATAGGTGCCAGGCGTCGTTGGGGAGGGCTTAGGGGGTGGTGGGTTGCACACTGCCAAGGGCTTCAGCAGTGAGAGCTCTGTCAGAGGGAAGGGAAGGGCAACTGCAGGGCTCCTCCAGCGGTTTCTAGGCCGCCTAGAATCAGCGCCGGCCGAGAGCACCAGGCTCCCAGGGCCCTGGCTGGGGTTTTCAGCCCGCACACACGGAGGCTGATTCCTTGGGTGCCCAGAAAGTGTATGACAGACGTAGGTTCCCTAGCACTCTCCTCCCCAGCAGAGACATGTGCAGGTGTTTGGGGCCTGATCCTGCGTGTCTGGGTTCCTGCCCACAGCCCCAACTCAGGGGAAGCAGCCCCTGAGGCAAGACCTGCTGGAGGAGCCCTGCGCCCGCCTGATAGGCGAGTGCACAGCCAGCAGGGAAGCGAGCCTCCTCGGGGAAGAGGAGGCAGCCCAGCCCGTCAAGTTGAAAGCCCTGCTTGCACGGAGCTAAGTGCGCCTCCAGTACGGCAGAGCTCTAGCTCTGCTCAGAGCCCCGATCTGGCAGAGTTCCTGGCGCGAGGCTGCTCTGCCGGGGCTAGCCTTGCCAGACTTGCCTTGCTTTTAGGCTGCCTCTCCAGGAAGGAGCAGGCAGCAGGAGCCTGGGAGTCGCCACTGGCGCCTTTCTTGCCTCAGCTCCAATCCTGCCTTGCCTTTGCACTTAGGTCCCAGTCCTCCTTAAGGAGAGCTTAGGGGCTGGTGGGTTGCACACTGCCAAGGGCTCCAGCAGTGAGAATTCTGTCAGAGGGAAGGGAAGGGCAACTGCAGGGCTCCTCCAGCGGTTGCTTGGCCGCCCAGATTCAGCGCCACACGGAGAGCACCAGGCTCCCAGGTCCCCTGGCTGGGGTTTTCAGCCCCGCACACACGGAGGCTGATTCCTTGGGTGCCCAGAAAGTGTATGACAGACGTAGGTTCCCTAGCACTCTCCTCCCCAGCAGAGACATGTGCAGGTGTTTGGGGCCTGATCCTGCGTGTCTGGGTTCCTGCCCACAGCCCAACTCAGGGGAAGCAGCCCCTGAGGCAAGACCTGCTGGAGGAGCCCTGCGCCCCGCCTGATAGGCGAGTGCACAGCCAGCAGGGAAGCGAGCCTCCTCGGGGGAAGAGGAGGCAGCAAGTCCCCGTCAAGCTGAAATCCCTGCTTACACGAAGCTAAGTGCGACTCCAGTACGGCAGATCTCTAGCTCTGTTCAGAGGCCCGATCTGGCAGAGTTCCTGGCACCAAGATGCTCTGCCATAGGCGAGCCTTGCGCAGACTTGCCTTGCTTTAAGGCTCCCTCCCAGGAAGGAGCAGGCTGTGTGAGGCTCGGAAACGCCACTGGCGCCTTCCTGGCTTCAGCTCTACCCTGCCTTGCCTTTGCACTTAGGTCCCAAGCGTCCTTGAGGAGGGCTTAGGGGCTGGTGGGTTGCACACTGCCAAGGGCTCCAGCAGTGAAAGCTCTGTCAGAGGGAAGCGAAGGGCAACAGCAGGGCTCCTTCAGCGGTTCCTTGGCCGCCCAGACAAAGCTCCGCACGGAGAGCACCAGGTTCCAAGGGCCCCTGGCTGGGTTTTGCATCCCCACACTCCCAGAGGCTGACTCCGTGGGTGCCTAGAAAGTGTGTGAGAGACGTAGGTTCCCTAGCACTCTCCTCCCCAGCAGAGACATGTGCAGGTGGTTGGGGCCTTATCCTGCGTGTCTGGGTTCCCGCCCACAGCCTCAACTCAGGGGAAGCAGCCCCTGAGGCAAGACCTGCTGGAGGAGCCCTGCGCGCCCGCCTGATAGGCGAGAGCACAGCCAGCAGTGTAGCGAGCCTCCTCGGGAGAAGAGGAGGCAGCCGAGCCCAGTCAAGAGGAAAGCCCTGCTTGCACGGAGCTAAGTGGCCTCCAGTACGGCAGAGCTCTAGCTCTGCTCAGAGCCCCGATCTGGCAGAGTTTCTGGCGCGAGGCTGCTCGCCGGGGGCTCGCCTTGCCCAGACTTGCCTTGCTTTTAGGCTCCTCCCAGGAAGGAGCTGTCTGAGCGAGCCTGGGAGACGCCACTGGTGCCTTCCTTGCCTCAGCTCCAATCCTGCCTTGCCTTTGCACATAGGTGCCAGGCGTCGTTGGGGAGGGCTTAGGGGGTGGTGGGTTGCACACTGCCAAGGGCTTCAGCAGTGAGAGCTCTGTCAGAGGGAAGGGAAGGGCAACTGCAGGGCTCCTCCAGCGGTTTCTAGGCCGCCTAGAATCAGCGCCGCACCGAGAGCACCAGGCTCCCAGGGCCCCTGGCTGGGGTTTTCAGCCCCGCACACACGGAGGCTGATTCCTTGGGTGCCCAGAAAGTGTATGACAGACGTAGGTTCCCTAGCACTCTCCTCCCAGCAGAGACATGTGCAGGTGTTTGGGGCCTGATCCTGCGTGTCTGGGTTCCTGCCCACAGCCCCAACTCAGGGGAAGCAGCCCCTGAGGCAAGACCTGCTGGAGGAGCCCTGCGCCCCCGCCTGATAGGCGAGTGCACAGCCAGCAGGGAAGCGAGCCTCCTCGGGGGAAGAGGAGGCAGCCAGCCCCGTCAAGTGAAATCCCTGCTTGCACGAAGCTAAGTGCGCTCCAGTACGGCAGATCTCTAGCTCTGTTCAGAGGCCCGATCTGGCAGAGTTCCTGGCGAAGATGCTCTGCCATAGGCGAGCCTTGCGCAGACTTGCCTTGCTTTAAGGCTCCCTCCCAGGAAGGAGCAGGCTGTGTGAGGCTGGGCCACTGGCGCCTTCCTGGCTTCAGCTCTACCCCTGCCTTGCCTTTGCACTTAGGTCCCAAGCGTCCTTGAGGAGGCTTAGGGGCTGGTGGGTTGCACACTGCCAAGGGCTCCAGCAGTGAAAGCTTCTGTCAGAGGGAAGGGAAGGGCAACTGCAGGGCTCCTTCAGCGGTTCTTGGGCCGCCCAGACAAAGCTCCGCACGGAGAGCACCAGGTTCCAAGGGCCCCTGGCTGGGTTTTCATCCCCACACAGAGGCTGATCCGTGGGTGCCTAGAAAGTGTGTGAGAGACGTAGGTTCCCTAGCACTCTCCTCCCAGCAGAGACATGTGCAGGTGGTTGGGGCCTGATCCTGCGTGTCTGGGTTCCCGCCCACAGCCCAACTCAGGGGAAGCAGCCCCTGAGGCAAGACCTGCTGGAGGAGCCCTGCGCGCCCGCCTGATAGGCGAGAGCACAGCCAGCAGTGTAGCGAGCCTCCTCGGGAGAAGAGGAGGCAGCCGAGCCCAGTCAAGAGGAAAGCCCTGCTTGCACGGAGCTAAGTGGCCTCCAGTACGGCAGAGCTCTAGCTCTGCTCAGAGCCCCGATCTGGCAGAGTTCTGGCGCGAGGCTGCTCGCCGGGGCTCGCCTTGCCCAGACTTGCCTTGCTTTTAGGCTCCCTCCCAGGAAGGAGCTGTCTGAGCGAGCCTGGGAGACGCCACTGGTGCCTTCCTTGCCTCAGCTCCAATCCTGCCTTGCCTTTGCACATAGGTGCCAGGCGTCGTTGGGGAGGGCTTAGGGGTGGTGGGTTGCACACTGCCAAGGGCTTCAGCAGTGAGAGCTCTGTCAGAGGGAAGGGAAGGGCAACTGCAGGGCTCCTCCAGCGGTTTCTAGGCCGCCTAGAATCAGCGCCGCACCGAGAGCACCAGGCTCCCAGGGCCCCTGGCTGGGGTTTTCAGCCCCGCACACACGGAGGCTGATTCCTTGGGTGCCCAGAAAGTGTATGACAGACGTAGGTTCCCTAGCACTCTCCTCCCCAGCAGAGACATGTGCAGGTGTTTTGGGGCCTGATCCTGCGTGTCTGGGTTCCTGCCCACAGCCCCAACTCAGGGGAAGCAGCCCCTGAGGCAAGACCTGCTGGAGGAGCCCTGCGCCCCCGCCTGATAGGCGAGTGCACAGCCAGCAGGGAAGCGAGCCTCCTCGGGGGAAGAGGAGGCAGCCCAGCCCCGTCAAGTTGAAAGCCCTGCTTGCACGGAGCTAAGTGCGCCTCCAGTACGGCAGAGCTCTAGCTCTGCTCAGAGCCCCGATCTGGCAGAGTTCCTGGCGCGAGGCTGCTCTGCCGGGGGCTAGCCTTGCCCAGACTTGCCTTGCTTTTAGGCTGCCTCTCCAGGAAGGAGCAGGCAGCAGGAGCCTGGGAGTCGCCACTGGCGCCTTTCTTGCCTCAGCTCCAATCCTGCCTTGCCTTTGCACTTAGGTCCAGTCCTCCTTAAGGAGAGCTTAGGGGCTGGTGGGTTGCACACTGCCAAGGGCTCCAGCAGTGAGAATTCTGTCAGAGGGAAGGGAAGGGCAACTGCAGGGCTCCTCCAGCGGTTGCTTGGCCGCCCAGATTCAGCGCCACACGGAGAGCACCAGGCTCCCAGGTCCCTGGCTGGGGTTTTCAGCCCCGCACACACGGAGGCTGATTCCTTGGGTGCCCAGAAAGTGTATGACAGACGTAGGTTCCCTAGCACTCTCCTCCCCAGCAGAGACATGTGCAGGTGTTTGGGGCCTGATCCTGCGTGTCTGGGTTCCTGCCCACAGCCCCAACTCAGGGGAAGCAGCCCCTGAGGCAAGACCTGCTGGAGGAGCCCTGCGCCCCCGCCTGATAGGCGAGTGCACAGCCAGCAGGGAAGCGAGCCTCCTCGGGGAAGAGGAGGCAGCAAGTCCCCGTCAAGCTGAAATCCCTGCTTCACGAAGCTAAGTGCGACTCCAGTACGGCAGATCTCTAGCTCTGTTCAGAGGCCCGATCTGGCAGAGTTCCTGGCACCAAGATGCTCTGCCATAGGCGAGCCTTGCGCAGACTTGCCTTGCTTTAAGGCTCCTCCCAGGAAGGAGCAGGCTGTGTGAGGCTCGGAAACGCCACTGGCGCTTCCTGGCTTCAGCTCTACCCCTGCCTTGCCTTTGCACTTAGGTCCCAAGCGTCCTTGAGGAGGGCTTAGGGGCTGGTGGGTTGCACACTGCCAAGGGCTCCAGCAGTGAAAGCTCTGTCAGAGGGAAGCGAAGGGCAACAGCAGGGCTCCTTCAGCGGTTCCTTGGCCGCCCAGACAAAGCTCCGCACGGAGAGCACCAGGTTCCAAGGGCCCTGGCTGGGTTTTGCATCCCCCACTCCCAGAGGCTGACTCCGTGGGTGCCTAGAAAGTGTGTGAGAGACGTAGGTTCCCTAGCA
This sequence comes from Capra hircus, assembly GCF_001704415.2. Taxonomy (NCBI): domain Eukaryota; kingdom Metazoa; phylum Chordata; class Mammalia; order Artiodactyla; family Bovidae; genus Capra; species Capra hircus. The sequence goes on from NW_017193425.1 coordinate 8,481, forward strand.
CTCTCCTCCCCAGCAGAGACATGTGCAGGTGGTTGGGGCCTTATCCTGCGTGTCTGGGTTCCCGCCCACAGCCTCAACTCAGGGGAAGCAGCCCCTGAGGCAAGACCTGCTGGAGGAGCCCTGCGCGCCCGCCTGATAGGCGAGAGCACAGCCAGCAGTGTAGCGAGCCTCCTCGGGAGAAGAGGAGGCAGCCGAGCCCAGTCAAGAGGAAAGCCCTGCTTGCACGGAGCTAAGTGCGCCTCCAGTACGGCAGAGCTCTAGCTCTGCTCAGAGCCCCGATCTGGCAGAGTTTCTGGCGCGAGGCTGCTCGGCCGGGGCTCGCCTTGCCCAGACTTGCCTTGCTTTTAGGCTCCCTCCCCCAGGAAGGAGCTGTCTGAGCGAGCCTGGGAGACGCCACTGGTGCCTTCCTTGCCTCAGCTCCAATCCTGCCTTGCCTTTGCACATAGGTGCCAGGCGTCGTTGGGAGGGCTTAGGGGGTGGTGGGTTGCACACTGCCAAGGGCTTCAGCAGTGAGAGCTCTGTCAGAGGGAAGGGAAGGGCAACTGCAGGGCTCCTCCAGCGGTTTCTAGGCCGCCTAGAATCAGCGCCGCACCGAGAGCACCAGGCTCCCAGGGCCCCTGGCTGGGGTTTTCAGCCCCGCACACACGGAGGCTGATTCCTTGGGTGCCCAGAAAGTGTATGACAGACGTAGGTTCCCTAGCACTCTCCTCCCCAGCAGAGACATGTGCAGGTGTTTGGGGCCTGATCCTGCGTGTCTGGGTTCCTGCCCACAGCCCCAACTCAGGGGAAGCAGCCCCTGAGGCAAGACCTGCTGGAGGAGCCCTGCGCCCCGCCTGATAGGCGAGTGCACAGCCAGCAGGGAAGCGAGCCTCCTCGGGGGAAGAGGAGGCAGCCCAGCCGTCAAGTTGAAAGCCCTGCTTGCACGGAGCTAAGTGCGCCTCCAGTACGGCAGAGCTCTAGCTCTGCTCAGAGCCCCGATCTGGCAGAGTTCCTGGCGCGAGGCTGCTCTGCGGGGCCTTGCCCAGACTTGCCTTGCTTTAGGCTGCCTCTCCAGGAAGGAGCAGGCAGCAGGAGCCTGGGAGTCGCCACTGGCGCTTTTCTTGCTCAGCTCTACCCTGCCTTGCCTTTGCACTTAGGTCCCAGTCGTCCTTGAGGAGAGCTTAGGGGCTGGTGGGTTGCACACTGCCAAGGGCTCCAGCAGTGAGAATTCTGTCAGAGGGAAGGGAAGGGCAACTGCAGGGCTCCTCCAGCGGTTTGCTTGGCCGCCCAGATTCAGCGCCACACGGAGAGCACCAGGCTCCCAGGGCCCCTGGCTGGGGTTTTCAGCCCGCACATCCC
>NW_017193426.1:0-9817 GCF_001704415.2 Capra hircus
TCATCTCGCCTGGAGGGGAGAACCTCCTGGATTTTCTCGAGTTGCGTCAGGTGGTCTCGACTTACGACGGGGACCTCAGGGACCCGCTCTGGTGGCCTCAGGAAAGGCCAGTCCCCATGCGAGTTGCTCGGGGGCCTCTCGGGATTCCTCTCCCGTCGATGCCGGGCCTAAGACCTTGTGTGGAGTCGGTGCCGGAACCTGAGGATTCCTCTCCAGTGCTGACATGGATCTTGGGGTACTTCTGCAGTCTCCCCAGGGGAGTCAGTCCTCCTCTCGAGTGGGGGCATGCACTGTGCTTTCCTCCCGAGCTGTAGCAGCAGTGTCACGCTTCCCTTCGCGTGGATCAAGGGATCTGTGTCTTTCCCTCGAGGCTTTCCCATGAGGATTTCCCACGAGGCTTTCCCACAGGGCTGTCCCACGTGCCACCGTGGGGTAGGTCGATCGTGAGCTTGAAAGTCGAAGGCAGTGCAGGGAAAACAGGTTTCCCTGGAATGGACTGAGACTTCTGGGGGACTCTGGGAATGGTGCACGACCCTGGAGTTCCTTTCGCCTTTCCTGTGGAGAGCGCCTCTTCTTGAGATGCGAAGGGAACTCCGGAATTCTTTCCCGACCACGCAGGGGAAAGGATCCCTCCTCTCGAGCTAGGAGGCGGAAACGGGGCTCCTCTGGATGTGGGCGGGACTCTCGTGCTTCCCTCTCGAGTGGAGACGGGTATTCGGGGAACTTTCTTGAGTTGCGGCAAGGGTGTGAAGGACCCTTTCGAAGTTCCATAGGTTAGGTGTGATTAGCCTCGAGATGCCTCAGCGGAAATGGGCCTCATCTCGCCTGGAGGGGAGAACCTCCTGGATTTTCTCGAGTTGCGGCAGGTTCTCTCGACTTCGACAGGAATCTCAGGCACCCGCTTGGTGGCCTCAGGAAAAGGCCAGTCCCCATGCGAGTTGCTCGGGGGCCTCTCGGGATTCCTCTCCCGTCAATGCCGGGGCCTAAGATCTTGTGTGGAGTGGGTGCCGGAACCTGAGGATTCCTCTCCAGTGCCGACATGGATCTTGGGGTACTTCTGGAGTCTCCCCAGGGTAGTCAGTCCTCGTCTCGAGTGGGGGCATGCACGTGCGATTTCTTCCCGAGCTGAAGCAGCAGTGTCGCGATTCCCTTCGCGAGGATCAAGGGATCAGGGCCTTTCCCTCGTGGCTTTCCCACGAGGCTTTCCCACAGGGCTGTCCCACGTGCCACCGTGGTGTGAGTCGATCCTCCGCTTGAAAGGTCGCGGCAGTGCAGGGAAAACAGTTTTCCCTGGAATGGACTGAGACATCTGGTGGACTCTGGGAATGTGGCACGACCCTGGAGTTCCTCTCGCCTTTCCTGTGGAGAGCGCCTCCTCTTGAGATGCGACGGGGAACGCCCGGATTTCTTTCCCGACCACGCAGCGAAATGATCCCTCCTCTCGAGCTAGGAGGCGGAAACAGGGCTCCTCTGGATGTGGGCGGGACTCTCGTGCTTCCTCTCGAGTGGAGACGGGTATGTCGGGGTAACTTCTTGAGTTGCAGCAAGGGTGTGAAGGATCCTTTGGAAGTTCCAGAGTTTAGGTGTGATTAGCCTCGAGGCGCCTCAGCGGAAATGGGCCTCATCTCGCCTGGAGGGGAGAACCTCCTGGATTTTCTCGAGTTGCGGCAGGTGCTCTCGACTTACGATGGGGACCTCAGGGACCCGCTCTGATTTCCTCAGGAAAGGCCAGTCCCCATGCGAGTTGTTTGGGGGCATCTCGGAATTCCTCTCCCGTCAATGCCGGCGCCTTATACCTTGTGTGGAGTCGGTGCTGGAACCTGAGAATAACTCTCCAGTGCTTACATGGTTCTTGGGGTACTTCTGGAGTCTCCCAGGTGAGTCAGTCCTCATCTCTAGTGGGGGCATTCATGTGCACTTTCCTCCAGAGCTGTAGCAGCAGTGTCCACGCTTCCCTTCGCCAGGATCCAGGGATCTCTGGCTTTATCTGGAGGCTTTCCCACGATGCTTTTTCATGAGGATTTCCCACAGGGCTGTCCCACTTGCCACCGTGGTGTGAGTCGTTCTTCGGATTGAAAGTCGAGGCAGTGCAGGGAAAACAGGTTTCCCTGGAATGGACTGAGACATCTGGGGGCTCTGGGAATGGTGGCACCACCCTGGAGTTCCTCTCGCCTTTCCTGTGGGAGAGCACCTCCCCTTGAGATGTGACGGAAACACCGGGAATTCTTTCCCGACCACGCAGGGAAAGGATCCCTCCTCTCGAGCTAGGAGGCGGAAACGGGGGCTCCTCTGGGTGTGGGCAGGACTCTCGTGCTTCCTCTCGAGTGGAGACTGGTATGTCGGGGATCTTCTTGAATTGCAGCAAGTGTGTGAAGGACCCTTTGGAAGTTCCAGAGCTTAGGTGTGATAAGATTCGAGACTCCTCAGCGGAAATGGGCCTCATCTCGCCTGGAGGGGAGAACCTCCTGGATTTTCTCGGAGTTGCGGCAGGTGCTCTCAACTTACGACGGGTACCTCAGGGACCCGCTCTGGTGGCCTCAGGAAAGGACCAGTCCCCATGGAGTTGCTCGGGGCCTCTCGGTATTCCTCTCACGTCGATGCCGGGGCCTAAGACCTTTTGTGGATTCGGTGCCAGAACCTGAGGATTCCTCTCCAGTGCTGACATGGATCTTGGGGTACTTCTGGAATCTCCCCAGGGGAGTCAGTCCTCGTCTCGAGTGGGGGCATGCACGTGCGCTTTCCTCCCGAGCTGTAGCAGCAGTGTCACGCTTCCCTTCGCGATGAACAAGGGATCTGTGGCATTCCCTCAAGGCTTTCCCACGAGGCTTTCCCACGAGGCTTTCCCGCAGGGCTGTCCCACGTGCCACCGTGGTGTGAGTCGATCCTCGGCTTGAAAGTCGAGGCAGTCCAGGGAAACAGGGTTTCCCTGGAATGGACTGAGACATCTGGGGGACTCTGGGAATGGTGGCGTGACCTGGAGTTCCTCTCGCCTTTCCTGTGGAGAGTGCCTCCTCTTGAGATGCGACGGGAACGCCGGGAATTCTTTCCCGACCACGCAGGGAAAGGATCCCTCCTCTCGAGCTAGGAAGCGGAAAAGGGGCTCCTAAGGATGAGGGCGGCACTCTCGTGCTTCCTCTCGAGTGGAGACGGGTATGTCGGGGAACTTCTTGAGTTGCAGCAAAGGTGTGAAGGACCCTTTGAAAGTTCCAGAGTTTAGGTGTGATAAGCCTCGAGACTCCTCAGCGGAAATGGGCCTCATCTCGCCTGGAGGGGAGAACCTCCTGGATTTTCTCGAGTTGCCCCAGGTGCTCTCGGCTTCCGACGGGGACCTCAGGGACACGCTCTAGTGCCCTCAGGAAAGGCCCGTCCCCATGCGAGTTGCTCGTGGGCCTCTAGCGATTCCTCTCCCGTCTATGCCGGGGCCTGAGACATTGTGTGGAGTCGGTGCTGGAACCTGAGGATTCCTCTCCAGTTCTGACATGGATCTTGGGGTACTTCTGGAGTCTCCCAGGGGAGTCAGTCCTCGTCGCGAGTGTGGCGTGCACGTGCGCTTTCCTCCGAGCTTTAGCAGCAGTGTCACGCTTCCCTTTGCGTGGATCCAGGGATCTGTGGCTTTCTCAGTAGGCTTTCCCACGAGGCTTTCCCACTAGGCTTTTCACAGGGCTCTCCCACGTGCCACTGAGTTCTGAGTCGATCCTCGGCTTGAAAGTCGAGGCATTGCGGGGAAAACAGGTTTCCCTGGAATCGACTGAGACATCTGGGGGCTCTGTGAATGGTGGCACGACCCTGAGTTCCTCTCTCCTTTCCTGTGGAGAGCGCCTCTTCTTGAGATGGGACGGGAACGCCGGAAATTCTTTCCCGACCACGAAGGGAAAGGATCCCTCCTCTCGAGCTATGAGGCTGAAACGGGGCTCTTCTGGTTGTGGGCGGGACTCTCGTGCTTCCTTTCGAGTGGAAACGGGTATGTCGGGGAACTTCTTGAGTTGCAGCAATGGTGTGAAGGGCCCTTTGGAAGTTCCAGAGGTTAGGTGTGATTAGCCTCGAGATGCCTCAGCGCAAATGGGTCTCATCTCGCCTGGAGGGGAGAACCTCCTGGATTTTCTCGAGTTGCGCCAGGTGCTCTCGACTTACGACGGGGACCTCAGGGACCCGCTTTGGTGGCCTCAGGAAAGGCCAGTCCCCATGCGAGTTGCTCGGGAGCCTCTCGTGATGTCTCTCCCTCTCCAATGCTGTCTTGGATCTTGACTGGCCTTTCCTGAGGCCACCAGAGCGGGTCCCTGCGGTCCCCATTGTAAGTCGAGAGCACCTGCCGCAACTGGAGAAAATCAAGGATGTTCTCCCCTCCAGGCAAAATGAAGCCTATTTCCGCTGACACATCTCAAGGCTAAGCACACTTAAACTCTGGAACTTCCAAAGGGTCCTTCACACCCTTGCTGCAAATCAAGAAGTTCCCCGACATACCCGTCTGCACTTAAGAGGAAGCACGATAGTTCCGCCCACATCCAGAGGAGCCCCGTTTCCGCCTCATAGCTCGAGAGGAGGGATCCTTTCCCTTCGAGGTCGGGAAAGAATTCCCGGCGTTCTCGTCGCATCTCAAGAGGAGGCGCTCTCCACAGGAAAGGCGAGAGGAACTCCAGGGACATGCCACCATTCTCCGAGTCCCCCAGATGTCTCAGTCCATTCCAGGGAAACCTGTTTCCCCGCACTGACTCGACTTTCAAGCCGAGGATCGACTCACACCACTGTGGCACGTGGGACAGCCCTGTGGCCAAAGCCTCGTGGGAAAGCCTCGTGGGAAAGCCTCGAGGGAAAGCCACAGATACCTTGATCCACGAGATGGGAAGCGCGACACTGCTGCTACCGCTCGGGAGGAAAGCGCACGTGCATGACCCCACTCGAGCCGAGGACTGACGCAAGCTTGGGAGACTCCAGAAGTACGCCAAGATCCATGTCAGCACTGGAGAGGAATCCTCAGGTTCCGGTCCCGACTCCCACACAAAGTCTTAGGCCCCGGCATAGACGGGAGAGGAATCCTGAGAGGCCCCCTAGCACCTCGCATGGGGACTGGCCTTTCCTGCAGGTCACCAGAGCGGGTCCCTGATGTCTCCGTCGTAACTCGAGAGCACCTGACGCAACTCGAGAAAATCCAGGAGGTTCTCCCCTGCAGGCGAGATGAGGCCCGTTTCCACTGAGGTGTCTCGAGGCTAATCACACGTGAACTCTGGAACTTCAAAAGAGTCTTTCACAGTCATGCTGCAACTCAAGAAGTTCCCTGACATACCCGTCTCCACTCAAGAGGAAACACGAGGGTCCCGGCCACATCCAGAGGAGCTCCGTTTCCGGCTCGTAGCTCGAGATGAGGGATCCTTTCCCTACATGGTCGGGAAAGAATTTCCGGCATTCCCATCGCATCTCAAGAGGAGGCGCTCTCCAAAGGAAAGGGGAGAGGAACTGCAGGGTCGTGCCACCATTCCAAGACTCCCCCAGATGTCTCAGTCCATTCCACAGGAACCTGTTTTCCCTGCACTGCCTCGGCTTTCACGCCGAGGATCGACTCACACCACCGAGACACGTGGGACAGCCCTGTGGGAGAGCCTCGTGGGAAAGACTCGAGGGAAAGTCACAGATCCCTTGGTCCACGCAAGCAGAAGCATGACACTGCTGCTACAGCATGGGAGGAAAGGGCACACTCATGCTCCCACTCGAGACGAGGCCTGAATCCCCTGGGGAGACTCCAGAGGTAGCCCAAGATCCATGTCAGCACTGGAAAGGAATCCTCAGGTTCCGGCACCGACTGCACACAAGGTCTTAGGCCCCGACATCGAAGGGAGAGGAATCCCGAGAGGCCCCCGAGCAACTCGCATGGGGACTGGCCTTTCCTCAGGCCACCTAAGCGGGTACTTGAGGTCCAGGTCGTAAGTCGAGAGCACCTGCCGCAACTCGAGAAAATCCAGGAGGTTCTCCCCTCCAGGTGAGATGAGGCCCATTTCCGCTGAGGCGTCTCGAGGCTAATCACACCTAAACTCTCGAACTTCCAAAGAGTCCTTCACACCCTTGCTTCAACTCAAGAAGTTCCCCAACATACCCGTCGCCCACTTGAGAGGAAGCAAAGGATCCCGCCCATATCCAGTGGAGCCCCTTCTCTGCCTCATAGCTCGAGAGGAGGGATCCTTTCAGTGCGTGGTCGGGGAAAGAATTCCCTGCATTCCCATCGCATCTCAAGAGGAGGCGCTCGCCACAGGAAAGGCGAGAGGAACTCCAGGGTCGTGCCACCATTCCCAGAGTCCCAAGATGTCTCAGTCCATTCCAGGGAAAACTGTTTTCCTGGCACTGCCTCCACTTTCAAGCCGAGGATCGACTCACACCACGGTTGCACGAGGGAAAGCCCTGTGGGAAAGCCTCGTGGAAAGCGTCGTGGTAAACCCTCGAGGGAAAGCCACTGATCCCTTGATCCACACGAAGGGAAGCGTGACACTGCTGCTACAGCTCTGGAGGAAAGCACACGTGCAAGCCCCAACTCGAGACGAGGACTGACTCCCCTGGGGAGACTCCAGAAGTACCCCAAAATCCATGTCAGCACTGGAGAGGAATACTCAGGTTCCGGCACCGACACGACACAAGGTCTTAGGGCCCGGCTACGACGGGAGAGGAATTCCGAGAGGCCCCCTAGCCACTCGCATGGGGACTGACCTTTCCTGAGGCCACCAGAGCGGGTCCCTGAGGTCCCTGTCGTAAGTCGAGGACACCTGCCGCAACTCGAGAAAATCCAGGAGGTTCTCCCTTTCAGGGGAGATGAGGCCCATTTCCGCTGTGGCGTCACGAGGCTAATCACACCTAACCTCTGGAACTTCCAAAGGGTCCTTAACACCCTTGCTGCAACTCAAGAAGTTACCCCACATACCCGTCTCCACCCGAGAGGGAAACACGAGAGTCCCACGCACATTCAGAGTAGCCCTGTTTCCACCTCCTAGCTCGAGAGGAGGGATCCTTTCCCTGCGTGTTCGGTCAAGAATTCCCGGCTTTCCCGTCGCATCTCCAGAGGAGGCGCTCTCCACACGAAAGACGAGAGGAACTCCAGGGTCGTGCCACCATTCCCAGAGTCCCCCATGTGTCTCAGTCCATTCCAGGGAAAACTGTTTTCCCTGCACTGCCTCGACTTTCAAGCCGAGGATCGACTCACACCACTGTAGCACGTTGGACAGCCCTGTGGAAAAGCCTCGTGGGAAAGCCTCGAGGGAAAGCCTCGAGGGAAAGCCAGAGATCCCTTGATCCACGCGAAGGGAAGAGTGACACTGCTGCTACAGCTCGGAGGAAAGCGCACGTGCATGACCCACTCGAGACGAGGATTTACTCCTGGGGAGACTCCAGAAGTACCCAAGAACCATTTCAGCACTGGAGAGGAATCCTCAGGTTATGGCACCGACTCCAAACAAGGGTCTTAGGCCCTGGCATCGATGGGAGAGGGAATTCCGAAAGGCCCCTGAGCAACTCACATGGGTACTGGCCTTTCCTGAGGCCACCAGAGCGGGTTCCTGAGGTCCCCGTCCTAAGTCGAGAGCACCTGCCGCAACTCGAGAAAATCCAGGAGGTTCTCCCCTCCAGGCGAGATGAGGCCCTTTTCCTCTGAGGCGTCTCGAGGCTAACCATACCTAACATCTGGAACTTCCAAAGGGTCCTTCACACCCTTGCTGCAACTCAAGAAGTTCCCCGACATACCTGACTCCACTCGAGAGGAAGCACGAGAATCCCGCCCACATCCAGAGGAGCCCCGTTTCCGCCTCATACCTCGAGGTCAGGTATCCTTTCCCTGCATGTTCGGGAAAGAATTCCCGGTGTTCCCGTCGCATCTCATGAGGAGGCGCTCTCCACAGGAAAGGCGGAGGAACTCCAGGGTCATGCCACCATTCCAAGAGTCCCCCAGATATCTCAGTCTGCCGGGGTCCAGCCCCGCTGGATCCAGGGAATTCGACGGATGGACGGCGTTGTCGTGGAAAGTCTTTTTTATTTATTAATGTAAGATTAGATTAAGAAATTATAGTGTAGTAAGAAGATTAACTGGAGGAAAAGGGCTGAATATCTTGGTTTACGTGGAAGGCCAATAAAATTCCAGACAAAGAATTTTCACCATCTACGTTGGGCCACCAGCCCCTGCTTGAATATCTAAGGGTGCCTCACCTTAAGCTCCCTTTCGTGCAGGTCTTAACAGCCAGGCAAGTAAGTAGACCTGGCGAGCCTCCGCGCCCCTGGTGGAGATTCAGCCTGAAGTTAAAGTAAAAAGCAGAGAGAAGGAAAGGGAGAGAAGAAGAAAGAGAGAAAAAGACACGGGGGGAGCCTGAGTCTCAAGAAACCAGGCCGAGAGACTAGTTCGAGAAACTGGTCCGAGAAACTGGCCCCATCCTTTATTGTTCATAAAGCCTTTTATACTTTTGATAAAACATGGAGTTCAATGGGTAACACAAAATTATGTAGCGTTTGCACCCCAGACTCTTTCTGTACATCATTTTGTATACAAAAGGTCTCTGGTGATTTACATTATCTTCTGGCCAAGAGGCTTGTTAAACACTTTTTGGCTCTCTTCCTTAATGAATGTTAATTTTGTTTCCTCTGAAGTGTTTTTCTTTAATCTGCATTTCCTTAAAGCATTAAAGTTACATCTCTATAAAACAAAGGTGCAGTGGGTTATAACAAAGAAGGTACTTAACTCAAAGATCTAATGTTCCTAATACCAGGTCTACTACTTGTTTTTTTAATATACCAACTCTATCTAAAAATAAAGGATATGAAAATTTAGCAGCAAGCATTGACCCAAAAAATGAAACTTTTAATCAGTCCTATTATAAAGATTTTGACTCCTCGGATGCCCCTACATTCCTAGGATGCTTTAAGCTTCCTGTGCCTCCTGGGGAAAGGAGGCCTCAAACAATCACATGCCCAGCTGTACGAGTCCTGCAGGCAGGCTAGAAAGCATTCAGAGGGGTTTTTGGATTGAAACACTCTTTCAAATGCTGAAGACTAAAGCCCTGAATTGACTTTTTCCAGAAAATGTCAGAAGAGTGGAAAAGCAGAGCAAAAAAGCCGGCAGATTTTTGTTGGGGTATGTGCGTAGGAACTTCCAGAGGGGTCCCTGAAGTCTGAACACACCATGCCTATGTCAGCTTTCTTCCTCATGACGTTATCACGGACGGGAGTCCTCATACTGGCTCCCAGCATCAGTCCAATCCAGAGGAACCTGTTTTCCCTGCACTGCCTCGACTTTCACGCTGAGGATCAACTCACACCACGGTGGCACGAGGGAAAGCCCTGTGAGAAAGCCTCGTGGGAAAGCCTCCAGGGAAAGCCACAGATCCCTTGATCCACACGACGGGAAGCGTGACCCTGCTGCTACAGCTCGGGAGGAAAGCACACGTGCGTGCCCTCACTTGAGAGGAGGATTGACTCTCCAGGGGAGACTCCAGAAGAACCCCAATATCCATGTCAGCACTGCAGAGGAAACCTCAGGTTCCGGCCCGAACCACACAAGTTGTTCGGCCCGGGCATCAACAGGAGAGTTATCAAGAGAAGCCCCCAGCATCTGGCATGGGGACTGGCCTTTGATGAAGCCACCAGAGCGGGTCCCTGACGTCCCCGTCGTAAGTCGGGAGCACCTGCCGCAACTCGAGAAAATCCAGGAGGTTCTCCCCTCCAGGCGAGATGAGGCCCATTTCCAATGAGGTGTCTCGAGGCTAATTACATCTAATCTCTGGAACTTCCAAAGGGTCCTTCACACCCTTGCTGCAACTCAAGAAGTTCCCCGACATTCCCATCTCCACTCGAGAGG
>NW_017193427.1:0-9816 GCF_001704415.2 Capra hircus
TCCTCGGATGCCCCTACATTCCTAGGATGCTTTAAGCTTCAACTTCTGGGGAAAGGAGGCCTCAACAATCACATGCCCAGCTGTACGAGTCCTGCAGGCAGGCTAGAAAGCATTCAGAGGGGTTTTTGGATTGAAACACTCTTTCAAATGCTGAAGACTAAAGCCTGAATTGACTTTTTCCAGAAAATGTCAGAAGAGTGGAAAAGCAGAGCAAAAAAGCCGGCAGATTTTTGTTGGGGTATGTGCGTAGGAACTTCCAGAGGGGTCCCTGAAGTCTGAACACACCATGCCTATGTCAGCTTTCTTCCTCATGACGTTATCACGGGCGGGAGTCCTCATACTGGCTCCCAGCATCAGTCCAATCCAGAGGAACCTGTTTTCCCTGCACTGCCTCGACTTTCACGCTGAGGATCAACTCACACCACGGTGGCACGAGGGAAAGCCCTGTGAGAAAGCCTCGTGGGAAAGCCTCCAGGGAAAGCCACAGATCCCTTGATCCACACGACGGGAAGCGTGACCCTGCTGCTACAGCTCGGGAGGAAAGCACACGTGCGTGCCCTCACTTGAGAGGAGGATTGACTCTCCAGGGGAGACTCCAGAAGAACCCCAATATCCATGTCAGCACTGCAGAGGAAACCTCAGGTTCCGGCCCCGAATCCACACAAGTTGTTCGGCCCGGGCATCAACAGGAGAGTTATCAAGAGAAGCCCCCAGCATCTGGCATGGGGACTGGCCTTTGATGAAGCCACCAGAGCGGGTCCCTGAGGTCCCCGTCGTAAGTCGGGAGCACCTGCCGCAACTCGAGAAAATCCAGGAGGTTCTCCCTCCAGGCGAGATGAGGCCCATTTCCAATGAGGTGTCTCGAGGCTAATTACATCTAATCTCTGGAACTTCCAAAGGGTCCTTCACACCCTTGCTGCAACTCAAGAAGTTCCCCGACATTCCCATCTCCACTCGAGAGGAAACACGAGGGTCCTGCCCACATCCAGAGTAGCCCCGTTTCATCCTCCTAGCTAGAGATGAGGGATCCTTTCCCTGCTTGGTCGGGAAAGAACTTCCGGCATTCCCGTCGCATCTCAGGTGGAGGCGCTCTCCACAGGAAGGGAGAGAGGAACTCCATGGTCGTGCCACCATTTCAAGCGTCCCCAGATGTCTCAGTCCATTCCAGAGGATCTTGTTTTTACAGGAGTGCCTAAACTTTCATGCCGAGGATCGCCTCACACCACGGTGGCACGGGGGACAGCCCTGTGGGAAAGCCTCGTGGGAAAGCCTCTAGGAAAAGCCTAGAGGAAAAGCCACAGATCCATTGATCCACGCGACGGGAAGCATGACACTGCTGCTACAGCTCGGAGGAAGGGGCATGCGCATGCGCATGCCCCCACTCGAGACGAGGACTGATTCCCCTTGGGAGACTTCAGAAGTATCCCAAAAACATGTCAGCACTGGAGAGGAATACTCAGGTTCTGGCCCCCACTCCACACAAGGTCTTGGGCCCCGGCATGTACCGGTGAGGAATCCCGAGAGGCCCTCTAGCAACTCGCATGGGGACTGGTCTTTCCTAAGGCCAACAGAAACGGGTCCCTGAGGTCCCCGTCGTAAGTCGAGAGCACCTGCCCACAACTCGAGAAAATGAAGGAGATTCTCCCCTTCAGGCGAGATGAGGCCCATTTCCACTGAGACGTCTCGAGGCTAATCACACCTAACCTCTGGAACTTCCAAAGGGTCCTTCACACCATAGCTGCAACTCAAGAAGTTCCACGAGAGACCCGTCGCCACTACATAGGAATCACCAGGGTACCACCCACATCCAGAGGAGCCCCAATTCCCCCTCCTAGCTCAATGTGAGGGATCCTTTCCCTGATTGGCCGGGAAAGAATTCCTGTCGTACCTGTCGCATCTCAAGAGGAGGCACGCTCCACAAGAAAGGTGAGAGGAACTCCAGGGTCGTTCCCACCATTCCAAGAGTCCCCCAGATGTCTCAGTCCTTTCCAGAGGAACTTGTTTACCCTGCACTGCCTCGACGTTCACGCGGAGGACCGACTCACACGATGGTGGCACGTGGGACAGCCCTGTGGGAAAGCCTCGTGGGGAAAGCCTCGTGGGAAAGCCTCGAGGGAAAACAAGAAACCCCTTGATCAACCCAACGGGAAAATTGACTCTGCTCCTAATGCTCGGAGAAAAGCGCACGTGCATGCCCCCATTGGAGACGAAGATGACTCCCCTGTGGAGACTCCAGTAGTACCCCAAGATCCATGTTAGCACTGGAGAGGAAACCTCAGGTTCGGGCACCGACTCCAAACAAGGTCTTAGGCCCCGTCATCGACCGGAGAGGAATCCCGAGAGGCCCCTTAGCAACTCGCAAGTCGACTGGCATTTCCTGAGTGGACCAGAGCGGGTTACATAAGTCCCGGTCGTAACTGGAGAGCACCTGCTGAAACTCGAGAAAATCCAGGAGGTTCTCCCCTGCAGGCGAGATGAGGCCCATTTCCGCTGAGGCGTCTCGAGTCTAATCACACCTAACCTCTGGAACTTCCAAAGGGTCCTTCACACCCTTGCTGCAACTCAAGAAGTTCCCGACATACCCGTCTCCACACGAGAGGAAGCACCAGAGACCCGCCCACATCCAGAGGAGCCCCGTTTCCGCCTGCCTAGCTCGAGAGGAGGGATCCTTTCCCTGCGTAGTCAGGAAAGAATTCCTGGCGTTCCTGGCGCATCTCAAGAGGAGGCGCTCTCCACAGGAAAGGCGAGAGGAACTCCAGGGTCGTGCCACCATTCCAGAGTCCCCCAGATGTCTCAGTCCATTTCAGGGAAACCTGATTTCCCTGCACTGCCTCGAATTTCTAGCCGAAGATCGACTCACACCACGATGGCACATGAAACAGCCCTGTGGGAAAGCCTCGTGGGAAAGCCAGGAGGGAAAGCCACAGATCCCTTGATCCATGCAAAGGGAAGCGTGACACTGCTGCTACAGCTCGGGAGGAAAGCGCACGTTCATGCCCCCACACAAGACGACGACTAACTCCCCTTGGGGAGACTCCAGAAGTACCCCAAGATCCATGTCCACACTGGAGAGGAATCCTCAGGTTCCGGCACCGACTCCACACAAGGTCTTAGGCCCCGGCATCGAAGGGAGAGGAATCCTGAGAGGCCCCCGAGCAACTCGCATGGCGCCTGGCCTTTCCTGAGGCCACCAGAGCGGGTCCCTGAGGTCCCCGTCGTAAGTCGAGAGCACCTGCCGCAACTAGAGAAAATCCATTAGGTTCTCCCCTCCAGGCGAGATGAGGCCCATTTCCGCTGAGGCGTCTCGACGCTAATCACACCTAACCTCTGGAACTTCCAAAGGGTCCTTCACACCCTAGCTGCAACTCAAGAGGTTCCACGAGAGACCCGTCGCCTACTCCATAGGAATCAACAGGGTACCACCCACATCCAGAGGAGCCCAATTCCCCCTCCTGGCTCAAGATGAGGAATCCTTTCCCTGATTGGCCGGGAAAAATTCCTGTCGTACCTGTCGCATCTCAAGAGGAGGCACGCTCCACAAGAAAGGTGAGAGGAACTCCAGGGTCGTTCCACCATTCCAAGAGTCCCCCAGATGTCTCAGTCCTTTCCAGAGGAACTTGTTTACCCTGCACTGCCTCGACGTTCACGCGGAGGACCGACTCACACGATGGTGGCACGTGGGACAGCCTTGTGGGAAAGCCTCGTGGGAAAGCCTCGTGGGAAAATTCGTGGGAAAGCCTCGTGGGAAAGCCTCGAGGAAAGCCACAGATCCCTTGATCCACGCGAAGGGAAGGGTGACAGTTCTGCTACAGCTCGGGAGGAAAGCGAACGTGCATGCCCCCACTCGAGACGAGGACTGACTCCCCTGGGGAGACTCCAGAAGTACCGCAAGATGCATGTCAGCACTGGAGAGGAATCCTCAGGTTCCGGCACCGACTCCACACAAGGTCTTAGGCCCCGGCGTCGAAGGGAGAGGAATCCCGAGAGGCCCCCGAGCAACTCGCATGGGGACTGGCCTTTCCTGAGGACACCAGAGCGGGTCCCTGAGGTCCCCGTCGTAAGTCGAAAGCACCAGCCGCAACTCGAGAAAATCCAGGAGGTTCTCCCCTCCAGGCGAGATGAGGCCCTTTTCCTCTGAGGCGTCTGGAGGCTAATCATACCTAACCTCTGGAACTTCCAAAGGGTCCTTCACACACTTGCTACAACTCAAGAAGTTCCCCAACATACCTGACTCCACTCGAGAGGAAGCACGAGAGTCCCGCCCACATGCCAGAGGAGCCCCGTTTCCGCCTCGTACCTCGCGGTCAGGTATCCTTTCCTTGTATGTTCCGGAAAGAATTCCCGGTGTTCCCGTCGCATCTCATGAGGAGGCGCTCTCCACAGGAAAGGCGAGAGAAACTCCAGTGTCGTGACATCATTCCAAGAGTCCCCCAGATAGCTCAGTGTGCCGGTGTCCAGGCCCGCTGCATCCAGGGAATTCAACGGATGGACGGCGTTGACGTGGAAAGTCTTGTGTATTTCATTAATGTAAGATTAGATTAAGAAATTAGAGGGTAGTAAGAAGATTAACTGGAGGAAAAAGGCTGAATAGCTAGGTTTACGCGGAAGGCCAATAAAATTCCCGACAAGGAATTTTCTGGCGGACTCTGGGAATGGTGGCACGACCCTCGAGTTCATCTTGCCTTTCCTGTGGAGAGCACCTCCTCTTGAGATGCGCCGGGAACGCCGGGAATTCTTTTCCCGACCACGCCGGGAAAGGATCCCTCCTCTGGATCTATCAGGCCGAAACGGGGATCCTCTGGATGTGGGTGGGACTCTCGTGCTTCCTCTCGAGTGGAGACGGGTATGTCGGGGATCTTCCTGAGTTGCAGCAAGGGTGTGAAGGACCCTTTGGAAGTTCCAGAAGTTAGGTGTGATTAGTCTCGAGACGCCTCAGCGGAAATGGGCCTCATCTCGCCTGGAGGGGAGAACCTCCTGGATTTTCTCGAGTTGCGGCAGGTGCTCTCGACTTACGACGGGGACCTCAGGGACCCGCTCTGGTGGCCTCAGGAAAGGCCAGTCCCCATGCGAGTTGCTCGGGGGCCTCTCGGGATTCCTCTCCCCTCGATGCCGGGGCCTAAGATCTTGTGTGGAGTCGGTGCCGGAACCTGAGGATTCCTCTCCAGTGCTGACATGGATCTTGGGGTACTTCTGGAGTCTCCCGAGGGGAGTCAGTCCTCGTCTCGAGTGGGGGCATGCACGTGCGCTTTCCTCCCGAGCTGTAGCAGCAGTGTCACGCTTCCCTTCGCATATATCAAGGGATCTGTGGCTTTCCCACGAGGCTTTCGCACAAGGCTGTCCCAAGTGCCACCGTGGTGTGAGTCGATCCTCGGCTTGAAAGTCGAGGCAGTGCATAGAAAACAGGTTTCCCTGGAATGGACTGAGACATCTGGGGGACTCTGGGAATGTGGCACGACCCTGGAGTTCCTCTCGCCTTTCCTGTGGAGAGGGCCTCCTCTTGAGATGCGACGGGAACGCCGGGAATTCTTTCCCGACCACGCAGGGAAAGGATCCCTCCTCTCGAGCTAGGAGTCGGAAACGGGGCTCCTCTGGAAGTGGGCGGGACTCTCGTGCTTCCTCTCGAGTGGAGACGGGTATGTCGGGGAACTTCTTGAGTTGCAACAAGGGTGTGAAGGACCCTTTCGGAAGTTCCAGAGGTTAGATGTGATTAGCCTCGAGACGCCTCAGCGGAAATGGGCCTCATCTCGCCTGGAGGGGAGAACCTCCTGGATTTTCTCGAGTTGCGGCAGGTGCTCTCGACTTACGACGGGGACCTCAGGGACCCGCTCTGGTGGCCTCAGGAAAGTCCAGTCCCCATGCGAGTTGCTCAGGGGCCTCTCGGGATTCCTCTCCCGTAGATGCTGGGGACTAAGACCTTTTGTGGAGACGGTGCCGGAACCTGAGTATTCCTCTCCAGTGCTGACATGGATCTTGGGGTACTTCTGGAGTCTCCCCAGGGGAGTAAGTCCTCGTCTCGAGTGGGGAATGCACGTGCGTTTTCCTCCCGAGCTGTAGCAGCAGTGTCACGCTTCCCTTCGCGTGGATCAAGGGATTCTAGGCTTTCCCTCGAGGCTTTCCCACGAGGTTTTCCCACGAGGCTTTCCCACGAGGCTTTCCCACAGGGCAGTCCCACGTGCCACCGTGTTGTGAGTCGATCCTCGGCTTGAAAGTCGAAACAGTGCAGGGAAAACAGGTTTCCCAGGAATGGACTGAGACATCCCGGGGACTCTGGGAATGTGGCTCGACCCTGGATTTCCTCTCGCCTTTCCTGTGGAGAGCGCCTCCTCTTGAGAATCGACGGGAACGCCGGGAATTCTTTCCCGACCACGCAGGGAAAGGATCCCTCCTCTCGAGCTAGGAGGCGGAAACGGGGCTCCTATGGATGTGGGCGAGACTCTCGTGCTTCCTCTCGAGTGGAGACGGGTATGTCGGGGAACTTCTTGAGTTGCAGCAAGGGTGTGAAGGACCCTTTCGAAGTTCCAGAGGTTAGGTGTGATTAGCCTCGAGACGCCTCAGCGGAAATGGGCCTCACATCGCCTGGAGGGGAGAACCTCCTTGATTTTCTCGAGTTGCGGCAGGTGCTCTCGACTTATCGACGGGGACCTCAGGGACCCGCTCTGGTGGCCTCAGGAAAGGCCAGTCCCCATGCGAGTTGCTCTGGGGCCTCTCGGGATTCCGCTCCTGTTGATGCCGGGGCCTAAGACCTTGTGTGGAGTCGGTGCGGGAAACTGAGGATTCCTCTTCAGTGCTGACATGGAACTTGGGATACTTCAGGAGTCTCCCAAGGGGAGTCAGTCCGCGTCTCGATTGGGGGCATGCTCGTGCGCTTTCCTCCCGAGCTTTACCAGCAGTGGCACGCTTCCCTTAGCGTGGAACAAGGCATCTGTGGCTTTCCCTCGAGGCTTTCCCACGAGGCTTTCCCACGATGCTTTCCCACAGGGCTGTCCCACGTGCCACCGTGGTGTGAGTCGATCCTCGGCTTGAAAGTCGAGGCAGTGCAGGGAATACAGGTATCCCTGGAATGGACTGAGACATCTGGGGTCTCTGGAATGGTGACACGACCCTGGAGTTCCTCTCGCCTTTCTTGTGGAGAGCGCGTCCACTTGACATGCGACTGGGAACGCCGGGAATTTTTTTCCGACCACGCAGGGTGCGTATCCCTCCTCTCGAGCTATGAGTCGGAAACGGGGCTCCTCTGGATTAGGGCGGGACTCTCGTGCTTACCTCTCGAGTGGAGACGGGTATGTTGGGGAACTTCTTGAGTTGCAGCAAGGGTGTGAAGGACCCTTTGGAAGTTCCAGAGGTTAGGTGTGATTAGCCTCGATACGCCTCAGGCGGAAATGGGCCTCATCTCGCCTGGAGGGGAGAACCTCCTGGATTTCCTCGAGTTGCGGCAGGTGCTCTTGACCTACGACGGGGACCTCAGGGACCCGCTCTGGTGGCCTCAGGAAAGGCCAGTCCCCTTGCGAGTTGCAAGGGGGCCTGTCGGGATTCCTCTACGATCGATGACGGAGGCCTAAGATCTTGTGTGTAGTCGGTGCCGGAACCTGAGGATTCCTCTCCAGTGCTGACATGGATCTTGGGGTACATCTGGAAGTCTCCCAAGGGGAGTAAGTCCTCGTCTCGAGTGGGGGCATGCACGTGCGCTTTCCTACCGAGCAGCAGCAGTGTCGTGCTTCCCTTCGTGTGGATTAAGGGATCTGTGGTTTTCCCTCGACGCTACCCACGAGGCTTTCCCACGAGGCTTTCCCACAGGGCTGTCACATGTGCCACCGTGGTGTGAGTCGATCCTTGGCTTGAAAGTCGAGGCAGTGCAGGGAAAACAGTTTCCCTGGAATGGACAGAGACATCTGGGGGACTCTGGGAATGGTGGCACGACCCTGGAGTTCCTCTCGCCTTTCCTGTGGAGAGCGCCTCCTCTTGAGATACGACGGGAATGCCGGGAATTCTTTCCCGACCACGCATATAAAGGTTCCCTCCTCTCGAGCTAGGGGACGGAAACGGGGCTCTTCTGGATGTGGGCGTGACTCTCGTACTTCCTCTCGAGTGGAGACGGGTATTTCGGGGAACTTCTTGAGTTGCAGCAAGGGTGTGAAGGACCCTTTGGAAGTTCCAGATGTTAGGTGTGATTAGCCTCGAGACGCCTCAGTGGAAATGGGCCTCATCTCGCCTGGAGGGGAAAACCTCCTGGATTTTCTCGAGTTGCGGCAGGTGCTCTCGACTTACGACGGGGACAACAGGGACCTGCTCTGGTGGCCTCAGTAAAGGCCAGTCCCCATGCGAGTTGCTCGGGGGCCTCTCGGGATTCCTCTCCCTTCGATGCTGGGGCCTAAGATCTTGTGTGGAGTCGGTGCCGGAATCTGAGGATTCCTCTCCAGTGCTGACATGGATCTTGGGGTACTTCTGGAGTCTCCCCAGGGGAGTCAGTCCTCGTCTCGCGTGGGGGCATGCACGTGTGCTTTCCTCCCGAGCTGTAGCAGCAGTTTCGCTCTTCCCTTCGCGTGGATCATGGGATCTGTGGCTTTCCCTCCAGGCTTTCCCACAGGGCTGTCCCACCTGCCAACCGTGGTTTGAGTCGATCCTCCACTTGAAAATTGAGGCAGTGCAGGGAAAACAGGTTTCCCTGGAATGGACTGAGACATCTGGAGGACTCTGGGAATGATGGCACGAACCTGGAGTTCCTCTCGCCTTTCCTGTGGAGAGCGCCTCCTCCTGAGATGCGACCGGGAATGCCGGAAATTCTTATGCGACCACCCAGGGAAAGGAACCCTCCTCTCGAGCTAGGAGGCGGAAACGGGGCGCCTCTGGATGTGGGCAGAACTCTCGTGCTTCCTCTCGAGTGGAGACGGGTATGTCGGGGAACTTCTTGAGTTGCAGCAAGGGTGTGAAGGACCCTTTCGAAGTTCCAGAGGTTAGGTGTGATTAGCCTCGAGACGCCTCAGGGGAAATGGGCCTCACATCACCTGGAGGGGAGAACCTCCTTGATTTTCTCGAGTTGCGGCAGGTGCTCTCGACTTACGACGGGGACCACAGGGACCCGCTCTGGTGGCCTCAGGAAAGGCCAGTCCCCATGCGAGTTGCTCTGGGGGCCTCTCGGGATTCCGCTCCTGTTGATGCCGGGGCCTAAGACCTTGTGTGGAGTCAGTGCCGGGAAACTGAGGATTCCTCTCCAGTGCTGACATGGATTTTGGGTACTTCTGGAGTCTCCCCAGGGAGTCAGTCCTCGTCGAGTGGGGCATGCACGTGCGCTTTCCTCCGAGCTGTAGCAGCAGTGTCACGCTTTCCTTCGCGTGGATCAAGGGATCTGTGGCTTTCCCTCTAGGCTTTCCGAGGCTTTCCCACAGGCTGTCCCATGTGCCACCGTGGTGTGAGTCGATCCTCGCTTGAAAGTCGAGGCAGTGCAGGAAAACAGGTTTCCCTGGAATGGACTGAGACATCTGGGGGACTCTGGAATGGTGGCACGACCCTGGAGTTCCTCTCGCTTTCCTGTGGAGAGCGCCTCTCTTGAGATGTGACGGGAACGCCGGGAATTCCTTCCTGACACAGGGAAAGGATCCCTCCTCTCGAGCTAGGAGGCGGAAACGGGGCTCCTCTGGATGTGGGCGGAACTCTCGTGCTTCCTCTCGAGTGGAGACGGGTATGTCGGGGAACTTCTTGAGTTGCAGCAAGGTTGTGAAGGACCTTGGAAAGTTCCAGAGGTTAGGTGTGATTAGCCTCAAGACGCCTCAGCGGAAATGGGCCTCATCTCGCCCTGGAGGGGAGAACCTCCTGGATTTT
>NW_017193428.1:0-21060 GCF_001704415.2 Capra hircus
ACCCATGTCTCTATGCCCCTGAATTGGTAGGAGGATTCTTTACCACTAGCACCACTTCAGTTCAGTTCAGTTGAGTTCAGTTGCTCAGTCATGTCCAAATCTTGTGACCCTATGAACCGCAGCACACCAGGCCTCCCTGTCCATCACCAACTCCCGGAGTTTACTCAAACTCATCTCCACTGAGTTGGTGATACATCCAGCCATTTAGGAAGCACAGTAAATCTTTTAGCCTCTTTTTAGTTCTCTTTGTGTGTTTGCTGCAAGAATTTTATTTATTGCAAAGGATGGTCAAGAGAGAAAATTAGGGCATATGGTTTAAGAGTAAAGATAATATCAACATTTTTAGCATTAAGTTTTTTTCAGTAAATATTTGACTTCTAAAATTCCATTTTATAAGGTAAAGAAAGAAATCTTTCTTCCCTCTCTCTCAGCCATTAATACATCTTCATCAAATTTGAAAATTAAGCCAATGTAATTGTTAAAATTAAACATTCTTCACATCATTCTTTCAACATTTAAACATTTTAATTTAAAATACTACAATATTTTATTATTTTCTCCATTTTCTTGACATATAGCTTGATACTTCTAAATGTTAATAGGGTCACGGTGGAGAGGTCTGACAGAATGTGGTCCACTGGAGAAGGGAATGGCAAAACACTTCAGTATTCCTGCCTTGAGAACCCCATGAACTGTATCAAAAGGCAAAATGATAGGCTACTGAAAGAGGAGCTCCCCAGGTCAGTAGGTGCCCAATATGCTACTGGAGATCAGTGGAGAAATAACTCCAGAAAGAATGAAGGGATGGAGCCAAAGCAAAAACAGTATCCAGTTGGGATGTGACTGGTGATGGAAGCAAGGTCCAATGCTTTAAAGAGCAATATTGCATAGGAACCTGGAATGTCAGGTCCATGAATCAAGGCAAATAGGAAGTGGTCAAACAGGAGATGGCAAGAGTGAACATCGACATTCTAGGAATCAGCGAACTAAAATGGACTGGAATGGGTGAATTTAACCCACATGACCATTATATCTACTACTGCGGGCAGGAATCCCTCAGAAGAAATAGAGTAGCCATCACGGTCAACAAAAGAGTCCGAAATGCAGTACGTGGATGCAATCTCAAAACGACAGAATGATCTCTGTTCATCTCCAAGGCAAACCATTCAATATCATGGTAATCAAGTCCATGCCCCAACCAGTAACGCTGAAGAAGCTGTAGTTGAACGGTTCTTTAGAGACCTACAAGACCTTTTAGAACTAACACCCCAAAAAGATATCCTTTCCATTATACGGGACTGGAATGCAAAAGTAGGAATTCAAGAAACACTTGGAGTAACAGGCAAATTTGGCCTTGGAATGCGGAATGAAGCAGGGCAAAGACTAATAGAGTTTTGCCAAGAAAATGCACTAGTCATAGCAAACACTCTCTTCCAAACAACACGAGAGAAGACTCTACACATAGACATCACCAGATGGTCAACACTGAAATCAGATTGATTCTATTCCTTGCAGCCAAAGATGGAGAAGCTCTATACAGTTGACAAAAACAAGACTAGGAGCTGACTGTGGCTCAGATCATGAACTCCTTATGGCCAAAATTCAGACTGGAAATTGAAGAAAGTAGGGAAAACCACCAGACCATTCAGGTATGACCTAAATCAAATCCCTTCTGATTATACAGTGGAAGTGAGAAATAGATTTAAGGCCTAGATCTGATAGATAGAGTGCCTGATGAACTATGGAATGAGATTCATGACATTGTACAGGAGACAGGGATCAAGACCATCCCCATGGAAAAGAAATGCAAAAAAGCAAAATGGCTCTCTGGGGAGGCCTTACAAATAGCTGTGAAAAGAAGAGAAGAGAAAAGCAAAGGAGAAAAAAGAAAGATATAAGCATCTGAATGCAGAGTTCCAAAGAATAGCAAGAAGAGATAAGAAAGCCTTCTTCAGCGATCAATGCAAAGAAATAGAGGAAAAGAACAGAATGCAAAAGACTAGAGATCTCTTCAAGATACTTAGAGATACCAAGGGAACATTTCATGCAAAGAGGGGGCTCGATAAAGGACAGAAACGGTATGGAACTAACAGAAGCAGAAGATATTAAGAAGAGGTGGCAAGAATACACGGAAGAACTGTACCAAAAAAAAAGATCTTCATGGGCCCAGATAATCATGATGGTGTGATCATTCACCTAGAGCCAGACAACTTGGAATGTGAAGTCAAGTGGGCCTTAGAAAGCATCACTACGAACAAAGCTAGTGGAGGTGATGGCATTCCAGTTGAGCTATTTCAAATCCTGAATGATGATGCTGTGAAAGTGCTGCACTCAATATGCCAGCAAATTTGGAAAATTCAGCAGTGGAAACTCAGGACTGGAAAACTCAGTTTTCATTCCAATCCCAAAGAAAGGTAATGCCAAAGAATGCTCAACCTACCACACAATTGCACTCATCTCATATGCTAGTAAAGTAATGCTCAAAAATTCTCCAAGCCAGGCTTCAGCCATACGTGAACCATGAACTCCCTGATGTTCAAGCTGGTTTTAGAAAAGGCAGAGGATCAAGAGATCAAATTGCCAACATCCACTGGATCACGGGAAAAAGCAAGAGAGTTCCAGAAAAAAAATCTATTTCTGCTTGATTGACTATGCCCAAGCTTTTGACTGTGTGGATCACAAGAAACTGTGGAAAATTCTGAAAGAGATGGGAATACCAGACAATCTGACCTGCCTCTTGAGAAATCTGTATGCAGGTCAGGAAGCAACAGTTAGAACTGGACATGGAACAACAGACTGGTTCCAAATAGGAAAAGGAGTACGTCAAGGCTGTATATTGTCACCCTGCTTATTTAACTTATATGCAGAGAACATCATGAGAAATGCTGGGCTGGAAGAAACACAAGCTGGAATCAAGATTGCTGGGAGAAATATCAATAACCTCAGATATGCAGATGACACCACCCTTATGGCAGAAAGTGAAGAGGAACTAAAAAGCCTCTTGATGAAAGTGAAAGAGGAGAGTGAAAAAGTTGGCTTAAAGCTCAACATTCAGAAAACGAAGATCATGACATCTGGTCCCATCACTTCATGGGAAATAGACGGGGAAACAGTAGAAACAGTTTCAGACTTTATTTTGGGGAGCTCCAAAATCACTGCAGATGGTGACTGCAGCCATGAAATTATAAGACACTTACTCCTTTGAAGAAAAGTTATGACCAACCTAGATAGCATATTCAAAAGCAGAGACATTACTTTGCCAACTAAGATCCATGGTAGTCAAGGCTATGGTTTTTCCTGTGGTCATGTATGGATGTGAGAGTTGGACTGTGAAGAAGGCTGAGCACCGAAGAATTGATGCTTTTGAACTGTGGTGTTGGAGAAGACTCTTGAGAGTCCCTTGGACTGCAAGGGGATCCAACCAGTCCATTCTAAAGGAGATCAGCCCTGGGATTTCTTTGGAAGGAATGATGCTAAAGCTGAAACTCCAGTACTTTGGCCACCTCATGCAAAGGGTTGACTCATTGGAAAAGACTTTGAAGCTGGGAGGCATTGGGGCAGGAGGAGAAGGGGACGATAGAGAATGAGATGTCTGGTTGGTATCACTGACTCGATGGACGTGAGTTTGAGTGAACTCTGGGAGTTGGTGATGGACAGGGAGGCCTGGCGAACTGCGATTCATGGGGTTGTAGAGCCGGACACGACTGAGCGACTGAAATGAACTGAACTATCAAAATTTATTTCTGCACTTTTTCCATTACTTTTTAAAAATATATATGTTGTCTGATCGGGTTACATGCTCCTGGTCCAGTTCCAGGACCTATGGATTTCTGTGGAATGTTCTAACAGGCCTGGGAACCCTTCTGCAGTATGTGCTTGCATCCTTGACGATTTTTAAGGAATAAACTGTTTAAATTAGAAAGCAGAGTTCAGTGCAGACTGAACTCTTCAATATGCAAAAGCAGTCCAAAGATTATAGGCTTAGAAAGATGTCCTGTGAGGATGCTACAGGTGAAAGTGGAAGGAACACAAAGGGAGCCATTTGGATTTAGTACAGATATAAGCTGAAAGGTGAAGTATGTAAGCAGAAAAACTGATGAAAGTGAATGAGAGGCATGTCAGGATGTGAACCATAGATGCCCATTAAATTGTACATCCTTCTCTGTATAGCTTTCTGCTTGTGGTGGTAACAAACACGCCCTAGCTACATAATCGAATAAAGGGTCATAATGGTTAGGATTCAAGCCAATTTTGTGCCTCAACTTTAAATAAATTACCATTCCTATATGAATGTTAAACCTTCCTGTGATGAATTATCATTTCTCAAATAGGTTGATTAACACAGTAGTTAAAGTTACTTTTAACAAAGTATCAGTGTCAGACAACTTAACTAGACGCAAATTGGCAACTAAATAAAGAAATAAGAGCAATAACTGACAAAGGGTAGCCTATTTCTATCCTTCTATGAGCTTCTGGGCAACCTGAGACTCTAAATCTAAAATAAAGTAACTCAAGGGTCAACACTGACTATTGGTCATCTTGAGACAAACCAGTCTGGATCCACCAAGTCAACCCTCCTGCAAACAGAATCAAGCAGAGATTAGTGGGTATTCGTTGACAGTGGAAAGTCAAGAAAGAAGACAAGCATTGGAAACAAACAGATCTAGGTTTAAACCCTAGCCTGACACCATGTACGCATCCACTTAAAAGCATTTATAACCTGAGGAGTTGTCTTCAGTTTCTCCTTATGTGGCATACAATTTTAATGCCTGACTGGGTTATTGTGAGAATAAAATGATTTGCTGCATATAAACTTTTAGCATAGAATTTGAGTTATCTTGGACCCTCAATAAATAGTATCTTTAAAAGTTCCCTTTATGTAATAACTCTTTCCACTTACTAACGCGAGGAATGGAAACTCAGGTGTCTTCCCATTCTACGTCTGAGCCGGTGGGCTGTCATCACCCGAAAGGGGCTGAAAACGTGTCTCTGATAAGCCTGGCTAAGAGCTGCGACAGACCCACTTCCTAGAAAACCCAGGGAGCTCTGACAATACGCGAATATGGAAGGAGGTATGACTCCCAGGGCATGGAAAGCGTTACTATGAATGCTTATTTTATCAGGTTGCGTTTCCTCTGAGCACATTTAGAGCCTTGGAAATGCAGACCTAGCCAAAATCTGGCACATGTTAATCACTCTTCTTTGCCTCCTTGACAAGTCCTGTGAATCTTCTCATCACTCACCAGCTGGCAAGTCTCACCTCAGTCCAGGCTTCAGCTGGACTTAAGAGGATCATGGGCGGAGAAGGGAAACGGGATCAGCCGCCTCCTGGCTCAGCCAGCGCAGCCTTTGGCAGAGATGGAGGCAAAGAAAGCAACTAGACGTGGAGGCTGGAGTCTTGGCTACTCCCTGGTTGTGGTGAATCCTCAACTTCTCTCAGCTGCAAAATGATAACTCATTGTATAGGATTTGTATGTGTGGTGTTGATGGTAAAATAGTATGAAAGTGTCCTATAAATCGTACACACGTGTGAGCACTCAGTCGTGCCTCACTCTTTGGGACCCCGTGGACTGTAGTCCACGAGGTTCCTCTGTCCGTGGAATTTTTCCAGGCAAGAAGACTGGAGTGGGTAGCCATTTCCTCCTCCAGGGGATCTTCTCAACCTGGGGATCAAACCCTCATGACCCTTAATCTCCTGCATTACCAGGCATGCTTGTTTTTTTTTTTTTTCCCCTACAGATTATACAGAACTATATGAAAGAAAGGCTTCTATTTCAATATTTCAGGTGTAAAATAAATATTGGGCTGTATTTAATTTCAGTCTTAATAAAATGTTCTCCATTTGTGGTGGGTCTAGGGAGGAGGAAATGGCAACCACTCCAGTGTTCTTGCCTGCGGAATCCCGTGGACAGAAGAGCCTGGTGGGCTGCTGTCCATGGGGTCGCACAGATTCGTACACGACTGAAGCGACTTAGCATGCATGCATTGGAGAAGGCACTGGCAGCCCACTCCAGTGTCTTGCGTGGAGAATCCCAGGAACAGAGGAGCCTGGGGGGTTGCTGTCTATGGGATCGCACAGAGTCGGACACGACTGAAGCGACTTAGCAGCAGCAGCAGCAGCAGCAGCAGCAGCAGTGGTACAGAATTCACCTGCCAGTGTAGAAGATGCCAGAGACACAGGTTCAACCCCTGGGCCAGGAAGATCCCCTGGAGTTGGAAATGGCAACGCACTCCAGTATTCTCACCCGAAACAATTCCATGGACAGAGGAGCCTGGTGGGCTACAGTCCACAGGGTTGCAAAGAGTCAGACATGCCGGAGCGCACATACAGTGATTTGTTGAGTGCATGAATGAGCACACACAAATCAAAGCTGGCAGCAGGTGAGGCAGCAGAGAAGGGCGGGAGGGGCTACAGTCCAGGGGCTTGCAAAGAGTCAGACACGACCGTGCTCACACAGAAGACAAATCTCCATTTGTGAATTCCAATACTGCTTAAAAACGAGGACCTGTACTCTCATCTTGTATGTCTTTGAAATGTACTGTCATGAATAAATATTGAGTTGCCAAAAAGTTTGTGTTATTCCCTAAGATCTTACAATATACTACAAACTGCAAACCCAATGTATTCCAAATGATTAGTGATTCTCTTATCTGATTTTAAATTAACATCACGACATTGGTCTGATCTGCCTGTAAATATGCAAATTATTTTCCTGACTGAATTACTGTTCCTAGTATTGCTTAAGGGGAGGAGGCAATGGCAACCCACTCCAGTACTCTTGCTTGGAAAATCCCATGGATGGAGGAGGCTGGTGGGCTGCAGTCCATGGGGTCACTGAGAGTCGGACACGACTGAGCAACTTCACTTTCACTTTCATGCACTGGAAAAGGAAATGGCAACCCACGCTAGTGTTCTTGCCTGGAGAATTCCAGGGACGGGAGAGCCTGGTGGGCTGCCATCTGTGGGGTCACACAGAGTCGGACACGACTGAAGCAACTTAGCAGCAGCAGTATTGCTTAAGTGTCCAGCAAGGGTAAAAGCTGGGAGTCTCAAATGCACAGTCCTTTGTAACTAGATATTCAAAGCATCATGTGTGATAACTCAGCCATATCTTCTACTAACATGAGAATAACAGGGCTTGGTTTTGCAGAAGCCAAGATTTTGAAATTTCTCTTTAACAATATAAGAGAATAAACCAACTGGAACTGCCCTTACCTTTGTGAGCTTTTTAAACAATACCTTTTTTTAGCATGCATATGCTTCCTGATAGATAAAGATGATGAAATAGCGGGCTGAGTGAGTAACACTCATGCACAGGGGCAGAGACGTTTCTATAAAAACCCCGCGAACTGTGGATTCAGTCGTCTATTGCACGTTCAGTGACAGTCAGTTATTCCAGGTCTTCCCTTTGTGATCAGAAGAAGAAAACTAAGTAGAAGACCATGGCAAGTCCTGACTGGGGATATGATGGTGAAAACGGTGAGCATTCTTCTGCTCATGTAGCTCGAATAACGGCTTGTTCCCTTTTCCAGGGAAGGAGATATTGAGCACTTAAAATAACGGTAAAGTCATAGGTTAATGGTTTGAAGTGCCTTTGACTTATACTAGCTTTGCATGCATTCTCAACAGTTGTCCTTTGGGCCATGCTTGTCTACAGAATGTATTCTGCCTCTTTTCTCCTCTCTCCCCCTCAGCCTCTCTCCCTCCCTATGTACAGAGAGGTCTATTGCTAACAGCAAAATATGTATAGTCTGATCCCATAGACTATGAGTATATTAACTCTGTTGACAAAGACTCTGTTTTACAGTGTAGCATAGGAAAGGGGCATTCTCAAACCTTGGATTTCCATTAAGCTAACCAGAATACCATTTCAGATACCTGAATAAATCCTAATCTAGGAAAATTACATTCCTAAAACCTGGAGTCAAGCATTAGATCAGTTTTGGTTTAATCACGTTTTACTGGCAGGTCCTGAACACTGGTGCAAGCTGCATCCCATTGCAAATGGAAATAACCAGTCTCCTATCGACATTAAAACCAGTGAAACCAAGCGTGATCCCTCTCTGAAACCTCTCAGTATCTCCTACAATCCAGCCACAGCCAAAGAAATCGTCAACGTGGGACATTCCTTCCATGTAAACTTTGAGGACAGTGATAATAGATCAGGTGAGCCAAACGACCCTCCTGATTTCTGTCTTTGACTTGCTGGGAAATTTAAACAGTAGGGCTTGCAGAACACGGACACCCATGTTCAGTGTTTTGCGCACATGTGTAGCATTGACGCCATCTACTGAGGTGTCTTGAAGTCTTAAAACATTTCCAAGTGTTAAAGATGATTCTGGGGACTCCCAGCTCGCTCTTTTTTCAGCCCTTCTCCTTCTCAGTGACTCTATTTCATCTCTTCTTGCTTCCAATGTCTTTATGCTAACTTTACACCCTCTGAATAAACAGTCCTTTTTCACAAAATTCTGTGAACCATCATGAATATAAAAACTGAAAAGGCGAATATTTTCTAATTGAGATGAGGTTGGAGGAGCGCATTAGGGAAGATACACATGAAGAGTATATTTATTTTTTGCAGCCAGGAAAATGGCTCCACACCAGTGAAGTGCTTCAGTTCAGCTGAGTTCAGTCGCTCGGTCATGTCCGACTCTTTGCAACCCCATGAATCGCAGCATGCCAGGCCTCCCTGTCCATCACCAGCTTGTGAAGGGCTTGGGTACCAGTAAAAAAAAAAAAAAATACTGGTCTTGGGTGTATCTTGCATGGAATCATTCTGTGCATAAGTATTTTTGTCTAGCTTCCCCTCTCCCTATTAGATCATAGTAACTGAATTATCTTCATCTCCCAGAATCTAGCACACTTCCTTGTTCACAGGAAAATTCTCAAAACTGTTTACTGAATAATTACTAAATAGCCGTTTCAAAAATCAGCTCTACTGTCAAAAGGCAAAATTAGTCATAGCACGTTCCTGCAAGGTTCAGAGCCTAAATTTCAGACATCTTGGGGCTATGTCCTTTGTTAATATTGGATTAAGTCTGGTACTGTGTGTGTTTTATTAATCATATGGTTGGATAGGCTCTCTAAAGCAAAATGACCCTTCAGTATGAGAATTTTAAAATTGACCCTACCTTCCTACTGGAACTTTTTTTCGTCCCTGGCTAGGAATTGTCAGCAAAGCTGTCAGAATACCCTCTTGTATCTTGATCACTTACAAGATATGTGCAGAGTGATTTGTTACTAAAAATAAATTGCTAGATATCTTAATGCATGCTGTCCATTACTGTCTGTTGAAAGAATGAATGAACTTATAAACTAAAGCAAGTTCAAGGACAGACCTCTCGTCCTATAATTCACTCATCTTCCAATATGTTTTCCTGAAAACAGGAAAAGATAAAATTATAGCCCATGTGCTGGGAACCGCATAAGGCACGCACAATCTTAAGGTGCGGCACACATCTGAGCCCATGATTGTGGGCATGGGGAAAGACCAACAGGATGGGAACTTTGGACTACGGTTTATTTTCATTACTACTCGACCCACTTTAATGCTAATTTGTGTTCAATGCAAAGACAAGCTGGAGCTCATGACTGTAACACTAACAGCACTTTCCTTTTTCTCCTAGTGCTGAAAGGCGGCCCTCTACCTGAGAGCTACAGGCTGCGTCAGTTCCATTTTCACTGGGGCAGCACCGATGACTGTGGCTCTGAGCACTTAGTGGATGGAGCCACATTTTCTGCAGAGGTAATGCAGCTGAACGAGTGAGAGCAGCTACGCCGAGAGTCCTCCCAGAAGTAGCCCCCTCATAACACGGGGGTGTGTGTTAGTCGCTCAGTCATGTCCAGCGCTTTGTGACCCCAGGGACTGTAGCCCGCCAGGCTCCTCTGTCCATGGGATTCTCCAGGCAAGACTACTGGAGTGGGTAGCCTATCCCTTCTCTAAGGGATCTTCCCCACTCAGGGATCAAACCAGGGTCCCTTGCATTGCAGGCAGATTCTTTACCTGTCTAAACCACCAGGAAAGCGCCCCTTATCACTTAAGACACAATTTCAACAGCTCCAAAGGAATGAGCATTTTGCGGTCTGTAAAGAATTCCTAGGCTCCATTAAACTTAAACAGTGACACATTGTGTTTGGCAATGGAGGACAATTTTTCACGTGAGGGAGGCAGGTGAATTTGCAGTCAAACTCCTGAGCCTCCAATGTGTTTTCATTTCAGAATGTCTCAGAAACTGCTGCCTGACATCAGGCTAACCTCAAGGGGAGTTGCTGCTCTCCTCTTAACACTCTGAGCCCCAGAGGGAACACACCATCATTCTCTTCTCATTTAAAGGTTCAAGGGTGCACTCCCGCAGCAGAGGTATAGCCAGGCAGAGGCACTCCATTAAGATTCTACTAAGAGGGCCAGTTTAACCTCAGGAGTCATCACAACGAGTAGCATCCTCTAGACGAGGGTTTGGGGCTCCCTGGCAGCAGGCCACTACCCTCTGGCCTCTTGACTTGCCTCCACATGGAAGTCTGTGATTCAGTTCAAGATATTCTGCCCGTATATCCACGATAAAATCAAGAAAATGTGCATCAAACTCTCAACAGGGGTATGGAGACTGAAACCAAAAAACTTTTGTTCTTTGTATGCATGACTGTTCAATAAGTTTGTACCGATGCAGACGGGTTGGGTTTTTTGTTTTACTCTTGTAGAATGAATCTGTAATACACAGTTTTGCAACATGCTTTTTTTTTTTTTTCATTTACCAATGATCATGGTCATTGTTCCATGTCAGCAGGAATTCCTAAAGTCTGCACGGTATTTCCATGTGTGCATATGTTAGAATTTATTAACTAATTCCTACATAGGAACAATTGCAATGCCTTTCCCATTTCATTCTGTTGTGTTTTTTTTTCTTCACAAAAAAGAATGGGTAATAACTACATTTGTACAAATATCTTACACTGGTGAAAGCAATTGTGTAGGACAGATTTTTGTAAGAGGGATTGTTGGGCACAGACTATGTGTCGTATTCATTTTGATAGAAAAGTTGGGAATAGTATACAAATAAAACTTACTTTATGTTACACTAGAAAGCCAGGCTAGGAACTTTCAGTGGTGCAGAAATCTATTAAATGTTTTGTTTTTTCCTATTTATTTTTCATAAAATTGAAAGTGGACTGAAATCAAATGGGGTGAAAATCTAAATTAGTAATAGTATTATGTCTGGGGGAGGATATTTGGCTGTATCTAAGCAAGCCGGCAGTTGGTGATGGACAGGGAGGCCTGGCGTGCTGCGGTTCATGGGGTCGCAAATAGTCGGAGACGACTGAGTGACTGAACTGAACTGATCTGAAGAAATCTGAATCAATGAACGTCTTATCTAATTTGAGGCAAGTGGGTTAATCCATGTTGGAGGTGACAGGCTCTCAGTCACTAAGTTCAGCTTGTGAGAGAGGGTAGGAGGGAGGGTGGGAGGGAGACCAGGGGAGTGGTGGGGAGAAAGAGCGGAGACAGAGAGGAGACCTGTGGGTGGTGGGGAGCGGACGGCTTTGGTATACAGTCATTGAAGCGACCCGGGATCACTTGACATTAGGTGGTCAGAAAAAGACTTTTTCAGGAGTAGCATTTGAGTTCAGCCATAATTCGAGTCAAAATCCTGCCATTTTGACTTGCCATCCCAGAGGAAAATCAGCAGTTATGCGAAGCCTTAGAGCTCTGGACTAAGTGCAAGGCTAACATCTATGCGCTGCGCGGAAGGATGGATGCCAGTAAGTGGAGAAAAGTGAGAAAGGAATAAGGGCTGCAGTGTTCGGTTGAGCAGTTAGAGGGAAAGTGATGCCTTTTGCTAAAGCGCGAAGATGAAACGCGTCTGGAAAAGAGAAAGTCAAGAGTGCTACTTTGGCCGTGTTAAGTTTGAGATGCATGTCAGGCATCCATGTGGAGATATCAGGAAAGAATCAGGAAGACGTGCACACGGCCTTGGATATACAGGTCTAGAGTTTCACAGAGAACTTAGGCAGGGGCTGTTGGCTTGAAAGGTGTCTGGATCTGCTCAGGAGAACCTGCCCTTGGCCAAGACTCCAGACATCTCAGGAGCCCCTTCTCACAAAGTTACCGGGTACCTCAAGCTAGAAAATTATTTCAGTTTTTGTCTCCAAACTAGTTAGCCGGAAATACTTCATCTTCTCTCACCAAACAGAGAGGTGTCTGTTTTTTCTGTTTTGTTTTGTTTTAAGAAGTAATATTAAATAGTTATGATATTGTGGGAAAAAGAAGTTCTACTTACTGGTTCCAGGATTTACAACGTGCCCACTCTCTTCAACTCTATTTTCTTAAGAAAACCTTTCTTAAGAGTGCAAACATAGCCCTTCCCATACCCTGGATAAAGGGTCACACAAGTTTTATCTATCCAAGCCAAGAAATAGCTGTATAGACCCACATGTTAAGGTCTAACTTGCTTTTCCCTTCACCGTGGTATGAATAACTGCTCCATCACCTTGTGCGTTTTAGCTTCATTTAGTTCACTGGAATTCTGCCAAGTACCCCAGCTTTGCTGATGCCGCCTCACAGGCTGATGGTTTGGTGATTGTCGGCGTTTTGATGAAGGTGAGTCCTAGAGAGCCTCGGAGCTCTGCTACAATTATTCCCTTACCAATCAGACCACAAGCTAGGGTGAAATACAGCAGACGGGTGTTGGCGTCTCTCTGCTTTTGAAATGTCTCCTTCTACTAGTGAAAGCGCAGGTGAACAAGCTGGTCTCCCGTATATGTTTGCTTTGCTTGACTTTCCCCTCGTGAAGAGAGAAAGACATTTCAGGCAGAGATGAAATGGGAAGGTGTTGATGGTGGGCTAATTGTTTTATTTTTCAGCTCATCTTTCACTTTTCGTCTAAACTTTCTACATCACAGAGTCAGGAGTTTATCAATTTAATATTTCATCAGGAAAAAAATATGAAGAGGACTTTTGTCCCATAAAGAAAGTTCACTTGATATTTAATATGGAAGATTCAAATCTCCCGTAGGAGAGTCCCTGAAAAGTCCTATAGTGAAGTTACTCTTAAATGGAGTATATTTGGGTGACTAACTTTTGGAATTATAGTAATTCTAGTTAATCTTTACTGAACACTTGTAACATACCATTCATTTGACTGATTAGAATTTTAATAGAACAGACCAAAGAGGCTTGCTTTTGTATTTTAGTTGTGCTAAATGCCTGTATTTTGACTTGTATATCTTTTCTTCAGTTATTGTGTTTAATTTTTAAAAAATTAACTAAATACGATTTTACTAGCTAACAATTGTTATCTCACACTTTATTTTTTTAATCTCCAGGTGGGTCAGGCCAATCCAAACCTTCAGAAAGTACTTGATGCCCTAAAAACAGTTAAAACTAAGGTAAATAGACTCATTAAGTTAGTTTAAATCAGAGAACAGGAATCTACAGAACCTCAGAAATCATTTAATTGCATATTTGATATGAGGAGTAGGAAGTCCTCAGCAAACCCATCAATCTGAAAATCAAGGTACTGCTTACATGGTCCTCGTTTCTGAGCTCTCTGACGCAGTGATTTATTTTGGTTTCGTATTTCATAGTTACCACTGATCTATTTCAGCAAGATGAAGCCTGTAGAAGCATGGTTTTCATAGCTGTTTCATGCATCGTAACTATGGTGCCCACTGTCAGCTTAGAAAAAGATGGATTGTTCTGATATATTTACTCTTCACCGTTTTGATAATAAAGACTTAAATGATGTATCAGAGATTTGCCATTGTCATTCACACTTTGTAGAACTACCATACCTTTATGTAAAATAAATCCAGTTCATGTTGAGCCCCCAAAAATTAAACTTTTATAAAGTGAGAAAGTTTAAAGATAAATAAGCACTCAACTCAAGAATGTAAAAAATGATACATGAAAAGAAAGTAGAAGGAAATGATTAAGATGAAGTAAAACATTAATAAAATAAGAAAGAAAATGAATAAATGCAGGTCAAATGTTATTAATAAAGTGAAAAAACGAATTCTTTGGGGAAAAAACAACCTAAAAAGGTTATTTTTGGCAGGTTGATGATGGGGGGGATATAAACACAACAAATTATTACAAATAAGGAAATGGGTCATAACCAAAGTTGCATTAGAAGTTTCAAGAGAGAAAAGCTTGTACAGTTGACCCTAGAGCAACATGGGTTTGAACGGCACAGGTCCAGTAACTGTGGATTATCCTTTTGATAAATGCTTGCTCTAGCACCACAGAATTGGCCCTTAAATGAACCTGCTGATGCACACCCACGATTATGAGTGACGACCATAAGCTTATGTGTAGATTTCTAAGTGCTCAAGAGGTCAGCACCAATAACCCCTACATGAATGACCAATCAGTAAAGAAGAAGCCTTTGCTTATGCTTAGCCAAATGAGGAAGGAAGAAGAGAGACCAGTCACAAAACTAGTGTAGTGTATTTTCTGTCATCTGTCACTTTCACTGTTTATATTTACAAACACGCTGTTGTCATTGTTTAGTCACTAAGTGGTATCCTATTCTTTGTGACCCCATGGATTGTAGCTGACCAGGCTCCTCCATCCATGGGATTCTTCAGGCAAGAATACTGGAGTGGGTTGCCATGTCCTTCTCCAGGGGATCTTCCCCACCCAGGGATCAAACCTGTGTCTCCTGCATTAATGGGCAGCTGACCACCCACAAACATACCAGTCATGAAATACTATACAGTAGAAATATTGATCAAATTCTTTGCTAAGACCTATCTACCAAATAATATGTATGTCATATATGCAATGATGTAAATATTTTACATCAGGGCATGATACATCGCTTATCGTTTTCTTTCAGAACAAGAAAGCTCCATTCACAAATTTCGACCCCTCTGTCCTCTTGCCTTCATGCACGGATTACTGGGCCTACTTTGGTTCACTGACTCACCCTCCTCTTCATGAGAGTGTCACCTGGATCATCTTTAAAGAGACCATCAGTGTGAGCGCGGAACAGGTAGCGTATCAGAGGGGCGTGCGGGGGAATCGGAAGTGCAAGGCAGGATATCAGTTCAATTCATACTGAGGGAAATTATTCTTGCCATTCAATTTTGGAGAGTCCCCTTTCAACTGAGAAAGATTTATTAGTGACATCAGGTCTATTAATAGCCAAAAAGTAGAATGTACTTATAAGCACTTTTTTCTTTATGTAGAGGTTCAGAATTCCCGCTCTTCTTTTCACCTTAATAAGGGAAAATCCACCCTCTTTGGGGAACTGTGACTCTTGAGTGGCATACCTTGATCGTTGATGTTGGTTTTTCATTTTTTTAAAGCTTAAGCTCTTCAATAGTCACTAAAATATCTCATTAATTATCATTTATAATTATAATTAAAACTGCCATTGATTGAGCAGCTCTTTTCATCAGGTGCCTTACATACATTTTGTCAGTCAAGTCTCACAGCAAACCTGCAGTGTGACCTGTTGGTATAAGAGCTAACACTTCTTTAGCATATACTACATGCCAAACGCCAACTAAGAACCTTATCTCTGTTGAGCCATTTAGCCTTCACCAAAACACAGTGAAATAGTACCATATGGAAACTGAGGTTCCAAGCAAGGAAGTCTCTTACTCAAGTGTGAGAAAGCTGGAATGCTAATCCAGTCAGTCATTGATAACTGAAGCCAAATGCTTGGTGCAAAGACATGTGCAAGAACTGTTGGCTTCCTCCCTTTCCATCAGTGAAACCATTGCAGTCTTCAACCTGATTTTCTACATAACAGTGCATCAATCATATTAGAAAAAAAAAACAGTGTTCTGTGTGACATCAAGAGCTATTGCTTCTCTAAACATGTTATCCTTCCCCCAAGCTGGCGCAGTTCCGCAGTCTGCTAGCAAATGCTGAAGGCGATAAAGAAATCTGCATCAAGCAGAACTACCGACCACCCCAGCCTCTGAAGGGCAGGACAGTGAAAGCTTCATTCTGACGGGCCCAAGAGGAAGCTCACCTTCCCTCAAGAAGCACAGCTCTGCTTCTGACATAATCCAACAAAACAAGCTTTAAGAAATATGTTTATTTCAATACTAGCAAGACAGCCTGCTTGCGAATTTACTCTGCAGAACGCAAAATCTTTTTCTTATCTTGAACTCAAACAGTAATCTGTAAGTTCACTAAACTTGTGCTTAAATTCAATCTGTTGCATTGACTTTCTTATCATTGCAATTAAGGCATACTTGATTTCTTCAAGACTTTATCCCTTCCCATTTTATTCAGTTTAATTGGACGAAAAATAATTTTATCCCTTTCTTCTCGTCTATTACGTACTATACGTTTAAATGGCATTAGGTGCTACTCCATTTACATTCAAGAATCTTAAATGCTTTCATTTGCAACATTATTCTGATGCGATATCAGGTCTATTACTCAAATATAATGGCCTAAGAGCAGCTTGAGATGAAATGTTAAGAATTCATTTGCTTACGCTTGAAGACAAATATGCAGCTAAAATGACAACTGGATTTTCTATTATGGTCAAATAAATGGCCCAACATTGCTACCGTTTGTGTGCTCTGTTATGAAAACGATGCATCTCATTTAAGAACTGACACTTCTGGTTATTCCTTCACCCGATAGCAAGGCCAATGGGGTTGTTCCATTATTATAACTAGTTACCTTATATGAAGACTCTGTATGTCAAATTTGGAAGAAAAGTCACCTGTGAGTTATTTTTGAAAATAATGAAGGAATCACTTGACTTAGAATTGTACAGAAACATCACATAATCTTTTATTCTGGTGTGTACTTAACCTGAAGTCGGTTCTTTCTGAAGCCATATATACACTCAGAATTCTACAGATCTTGTGTCCAGCATTTAGTTTTGTGTTTTCTTTACTTTCTCTTCTCTGAGAAATCATAATGGCAATCAAAACCCACATCCATTCCCATGTTCCAGTCTTGTCTAATGTCACAGAGTCAGTCAAAACTTCTCACAACTGTAATCATGGTTAAAAAGACAAACCAGATTCTTTATTGCTCTGAGGGCAATAAAGATCCTAGGAGACATCTTTGTACCTAAAAATCCTAGGAGACATTTTTGGAAATTTTTATTTGGAGCCCAGAATTTAAGTGAATCTTTATTAAAAATGGAAGGGCCAAGGAGCACTTCATTTAACTCAGCCCCCATAAGCATTCTAAAGAATTAAATACTTTCTTTGCAAACCTACTCTGACTGTGTGTGTTAATATGTATTTGCCAGATATTGAGAAGGCCTGAAACGGGCTTGATAAAATTTTCATCTAAAGTTATCAAAGGTCATCATGAGGGCCAAAGAAAGAGTATGATTTTAAGAAATACCCTTGCGAAAGAGGCTCAGGACCTACAACACTTGAACGTATTTTCTGAAAATAAATTGAACAATTTAAAAATAAATCTCATGGCGACGATAAGAAAAGGACCTGACTTGATGACCCACTTTTTTTAAAGAAAGTCAAAAATGGATTCCAGGATTTAAATACGTCTGTAAGTCTTAGCACGGAAAGGGCAAAGAAGTGACAGAAGATATATGATGGTCATCAAACCTTATCCCTTAGCTAAATGCCAGTTGGAAAGCGTGGTTCCCGGTTACTTGGCTTCTGCCAGAATTTCACACATTTGGCAGAACGCGCGAGGTGCATTATGGGAGCGGCCCACGTTTCTCTGAAGTAGCCGATAAAGCAGCTGCTGAGAGGAGGCATGTGGACGAGACATCGGATCAGCTAAGCAGGCAGCTCGGGTGCTCCTTCGACTCACGTTCCTGTGTTGCGCCCTCTCCCTTTGTTGCCAACTTAGGTGGAGGATTTGAACGTCCTGCAAGGATTCTCTGTCTCTTCCGCCATGTTTGGCCGCTGACTTTCTTTATGCCAAACCTGCGGGGCTTCTAACCATCCAGAATAACAGTGGTGGCTGATGGGCTCAGCAGGAGGTTCAAAGTAGAAAGGTGCTTCTACTCCCTGGTGTCTTTTGTCTTAGGACCCCCCTCTTCATAAACATCACGCTGAGCTTTAATGAAACCCTTTAGGTAAAATGAGTCCAGGTACCTCCAGCTGCTTTCTAAGTTACTCATTTCCATAAGCTTCAGCCAAACAACTCTGAAAGCATTCAATTCATCAAAGAGAATTAGGGCAAAGGAAGGGAAGGGGGGAAATGTTGAAAGACTTAATTTCGTGACAGAACTCAAGGGAGAAAATTGTCCTTTCTTGTAATTCTGACTGTTCTGTATTTACTGGTTCTTCCCTGTGTTGTGATCGTGGATTCCGATAAATATGTGAGTAAAGCTATGAAACGTCTCCCCACCTGGCCACAAAATGAAAAGAATCCTATATATGTGAAATCTGACGTAGATTTCTAGAGTATTTAGGGACTCATGACCTTCTTTGGTTCCTCATAACAAAGTCAATCCTGGACCCCAGGACGAGATCCTTGCCCTAAACTATAAAGAAATAACTGAGCTACCACGGACTCCAGGCCTCTTTTTTTCTCACTTCTTAACATTTATTTTTGCTTTTGTGCCTAATTTTTTATAGCAGGTCCTTAGAAGAACAGTGTATTTCCAGTATAGCTCACGAATTATCCCTCTGCCAGCAAAAACAAACAAGCATACCAGGCAGAAATAATGTTTAGTTACTCAGAAAAAATTAGTTAGAAAATTAGTTACTTTGGTGTGTCTCACTCATACACCGTAATAAACCTGAGATGGATTAGATTTTTCAATGAAATAATATGCTATAAAAATAAGAAAATAAAAAAAATAAGAAAATATTTAAATATATGGTAGGAGAAGAACTTTTTCTCAAATACCAAAGCATACACTGAGAAATAACCTAAAACAACAATAACAAAAAATTATAATGAAATTATTTGTCTTCTTTAGAAGGGGAAATGTCTTCTTTAGAAGACAAATAATTGACAAATGTGTTAAAAAAAACCTCAGTCTTAATCAACAAAGCAGTTATAGCTTTACCAATGTTCTCTGATTCTTTGCATATAATATTGGTAAATATTTTTAAAATAATACACAGAGTTGTCAGTGATGCAAAGAAATAAGAACCTGATACACTGCTGAAAAGACCATAGTCAGTCCATTCCTGAATAATGCAAAAGTTGTATTCCTTCTCCAGGGGCTCTTCCCAACCCAGGGGTCTAACCTGCATCTCCTGCTTTGGCAGGAGGATTCTTGCCACGGAGCCTCCAGCAGGGTGGAATAGGTCAAACGTGGCCCTGACTAACTGATGCCACCTCTGCGCTTGAAGTGATTCCTTTGGTTCCAACATTTCAAACACTATAACCCTCTATGTCTATTCCGAAAAGCTAGTAAACAGAAACCTCACCAGAATGGAGTCCTGAGACCAGAATAGGGTGCTCTCGCGTCCTGTGA
This sequence comes from Capra hircus, assembly GCF_001704415.2. Lineage (NCBI taxonomy): Eukaryota > Metazoa > Chordata > Mammalia > Artiodactyla > Bovidae > Capra > Capra hircus. The sequence goes on from NW_017193428.1 coordinate 19,387, forward strand.
CCACAGCAGAGCCCGGCAAGAAGTGGAGCCAAAGACCTACCTTCCCTGACGAGGACCCGGTCGGTGGAGAGCAGTGGGTTCTGTTTCCTGGAGCCTCCTATCTTCCTTCCCTCCCCGTAAAAGCCTTCTTCCCTTGCCATGCGGGTCGAGGGCGGGGTTGGGGGTAGGGGATGAGGGGGTTGGGGCTGACTTGAACATGGCTCACCAAGGCTGCAGACCCGAACTACAATTCTCTGCTGATCTTAAATAAACTTTTGTTTTCCTTTTTTCATGGGGAAATAGCGGGCAGTCCCTTTGGTTTACGTCAACATTTAGAAAAGATCCCCATAGGTACTGGGGCTCCTGAGCAAACAGGTAGGACCCCCACCATTGAGCCGACTGAGCTCACTGCTTGTCTTGCTGACCCTGAGCCTGGAGGTTTGCTGTCTCCTGGGTCCAAGCTTACACCATTCTTGTATTTGAAGTTCTTCAGCCTTTATCCAGAATCTGTTTCAAGGTTTCATTCTTTCCGGTTAAGACTTTGTTCCCTACTCTTTTCTCTGAGTTCAGTTCAGTTCAGTTGCTCAGTCGTGTCCGACTCTTTGCCACCCCATGGACTACAGCACACCAGGCCTCACTGCCCATCACCAACTCCCAGAGTTTACTCAACCCATGTCCATTGAGTCGGTGATGCCATCCAACCATCTGATCCTCTGTTATCCCCTTCTTCTCCTGCCTTCAGTCTTTCCCAGCATCAGAGTCTTTTCCAATGAGTCAGCTCTTTGCATCAGGTGGCCAAAGTATTGGAGCTTCATCTTCAGCATCAGTCCTTCCAATGAACACTCAGGACTGATTACCTTTAGGATGGACTGGTTGGATCTCTTTGCAGTCCAAAGGACTCTAAAGGGTCTTCTCCAACACCACAGTTCCAAAGCATCAATTCTTCTGTGCTCAACTGTCTTTATAGTCCAATGCTCACATCCATACATGTTTACTAGAAAAGCCATAGCCTTGACTAGACAGACATTTGTTGACAAGTAATATCTCTGCTTTTTAATATGCTGTCTAGATTGGTCATAGCTCTTCTTCCAAGGAGCAAGTGTCTTTTAATTTCATGGCTGCAGTTGCCACCTGAGTGATTTTGGAGCCCTGCAAAATAAACTCTGTGGCTATTTCCATTCTTTCCCCATCTATTTGCCATGAACTGATGGGACCAAATGCCATGGTCTTAGTTTTCTGAATGTTGAGCTTTAAGCCAACTTTTTCATTCTCCTCTTTCACTTTCATCAAGAGGCTCTTTAGGTTTTAGTTTTCTGCCATAAGGTGGTGTCATCTGCAGTTCTAATAGGTTTTAATTGCAGTTTAATGTATTAAAGCTGCCAAGGTTAAAAATAAGCTTTTCTAAAGCTTTCAGTTCAGTTCAGTTCAGTCCCTCAGTCACGTCCACTCTGCAACCACATGAACCGCAGCACACCAGGCCTCCCTGTCCATCACCAACTCCAGGAGTTCACTCAAACTAACGTCCATGGAGTCGGTGCCATCCAGCCATCTCATCCTCTGTCGTCCCTTTCTCCTCCTGCCCCCAATCCCTCCCAGCATCAGAGTCTTTTCCAATGAGTCAACTCTTTTCATGAGGTGGCCAAAGTATTGGAGTTTCAGCTTCAGCATCAGTCCTTCCAAAGAACATCCAGGACT
>NW_017193429.1:0-9816 GCF_001704415.2 Capra hircus
GAGAATTTTGAGCATTACTTTACTAGTGTGTGAGATGAGTGCAATTGTGCAGCCAGTTGAATATTCTTTGTCATTGCCTTTCTTTGGGATTGGAATGAAAACTGACCTAATGACTAGATGTTTCAATTGCATATGCTGAAAGAACTGGCCTGTGCAGTTTTGAAGAAAAAAAAATCATTTTAACCCATTTTCTCTGAAGTGCAAGGCATATCATGCGCCCATCCCTGAATCATAAAGTCACCTTTTCTTTATGTAGTCATAGTTTCATGCCTAAATTATAGGCCAACTCATGCTCAAATTGACTCTGATGTCAGGGGCAGATCAACTAATAAAAAGCTTGGATTGTCCCTCTGGAGGAAAGTGAGATCTTTGTCCCACGAGAAGAATCTGAAGGGTTAAGGGAACTTGCAAGAGTGGGGAAAGCTTAGTCCATCCTACATGTACCAAAATCTTAAATAAGGCTTATTTACTTTACCGAAGTAAAAACAGATGATGAAAACAATTATAAATCAATGAAAGGTAAAGAAATCCATAGTCTGTTATCAAAAATTGCATTCTAAGAAAACTTTGTTCTCTTAACCTAGAGAGGAGACTAAATTCCATCTGGTACCAGCTTACCAGAAGACAAAACAAACAAACAAACAAATTATCGGTAAGCTTAAAAAATGTATATTCCATATATCTTGAAGTAGCAGTATTTCTGCAAAGGCATCAGTGTGAAATCATAGAAGACATGGTTAAAACCTGATTAAATAGAAATTGACAATGTAATCTGGTCACTGCTGCGACTTGAAATGCTTTCATATGATAACTGGAATTATAACTGACAGCATTTGACCAGGACATATCAGATTTTCACGGATGTCAGATAATTTCTAGGATATCTATATTAGGAACTGAAGGAATCTTTGAACCTAGGAAAGAAAACAACAGTCTCAAAGGCCCTTGCTGAATATCTATCAGCAAGGAATGTCTTTGCAAGGATCGCAAAATGAAGGGAAATTACACCGACCTGCCTCTGCAACTTCGGTCCTCTGAGCAGATCTGGAGGTCTCCCTTTGTATAAGCTAACCTGTTCCTTCCAAATAGAGGTTTGCAACACAAAACAAGTGGCCGCCTATTCTTCCTCGAAGGAGGATCTCTTTCCCCACATCCTGCGAACTCCTTTTCCCAGCCACCAGGAAAAGCGCTTCTTGCAGTTCCTTTCAGAAAATCCTATGGACGGAGAAGCCTGGTAGACTGGCAGTCCGTGGGGTCGCTGAGGGTCGGACGCGACTGAGCGACTGCACTTTCATTTTCACTTTCATGCATTGGAGAAGGCAATGGCAACCCACTTACTGTTCTTGCCTGGAGAATCCAGGGACGGGGAGCCTAGGTGGGCTACCGTCTATGGCGTCGCACAGAGTCGAACACGACTGAAGCAACTTAGCAGCAGCAGCAGCAGCAGTTCCTTTCTTAGGGGCAGTTATCCCTGAGATTGGGACCTGGAAAGGCAGAGCACCTCCACACACACGTCTTTTCTGTCCCCTTTCCTCTGGAGGAGAGCTCTAGTGAGCCTAGGTCTGTCAGGAAAATTCTTGGCTTTGACGGGATCCCACCCAGTGTGTGAACCTGCATACCCGACCTAGGGGCCACAGGGCACCTGTTTTGCTCGAGTAGGTCCTGGAGGGGTGCAGCATAGCAAGAGCTTAAAAATCCATCCAATTTGTCTTTTTTTTTTTTTACCTCGGAGAGAACGAGTTTGCTCCACCTCCACCCTTTGGCAGTGTGGAGGGAAGAGGGCACCACCCTCTCCCAAAGGGGACATAGGGCCTACCAGGAGAGAAAGGCCCCTTGAGAACCTGAGCCCAGGTAGGCAGCCAGTGATGTCAAGCACACTCCCGCTGCTTGCTTCTTCATGGGCACTCCCATGATCTGCTAGGAATGTCTTTGCAAGGATCTCAAAGGGGAAGGGGAGATACATGGCCCTGTCTCTGGAACTTTCAGTCCTCTGAGCAGATCTGGAAGTCTTGAGTTGTATAACCAAACCTGTTCCTTCCAAATAGAGGCTTGCAAACACACCCCCGGTGGTTGCCTCTTCTTCCCCGAAGAAGTCTTTCTTTCCCCACATGCTGCGAACTCCCTGTCCCAACCTCCAAGAATAGCGCTTCTTGCCATTCCTTTCTTAGAGGCAGTTATCCCTGAGCTTGGGGCCGTAGGGAGTAGCCCCACACTCACAGGGAAAGGCAAAGACTCCTCCATACATCTCCTCTATCCCTTTGCTCTGGAGGAGAGCTCTAGTGAGCCTAGGTCTTTCAGGAAAATTCTTGGCTTGGACAGGATCTCACCCCTGTTTGTGAACCTGCATATCCAACCAGGGGCCACAGAGCACCTGTTTCAGTAAAGTGGGCCCTGAAAGGGTGCAGCCTAGCAAGAGCTTGAAAATCCATTCAATTGCTGTTTTTGTACCTCTGACAGAGCGAGCTTGGCTCCACCCTTTGGCAGTGAGAAGAAAAGAGGCATGACACCCTCCCCAAGGGGACATGGGGCCTATTCGAGAGGAAAGGCCCCTTGTGGAGATGAGGCCAGGAAGGCACACAGTCGTGTCAAACACACTCCCACTGCTTGCTTCTTCAGGGGCACACCCGCTATCAGCTAGGAATGTCTTTGCAATGATCACAAAGGGAAGGGGAGATACAGGGCCCTGCTTCAGGACCTCCGGTGCTCTGAGCAAATCTCGAGGTCTCCCGTTGTTGGTCAAGGTCAAGGTCAAGTTCAAGATCAAGTTGAAGATCAAGGTCAAGGTCAAATTCAAGTTGAAGTTCAAGGTCAAGGTCAGTTCAAGTTCAAGGTCAAGGTCAAGTTCAAGTTCAAGTTGAAGTTCAAGTTCAAAGTTGAAGTTCAAGTTCAAGGTCAAGGTGAAGTTCAAGTTCAAGTTGAAGTTCAAGTTCAAGTTGAAGTTCAAGTTCAAGGTCAAGGTCAAGGTCAAGTTCAAGTTTCAAGTTCAAGTTCAAGGTCAAGTTCAAGTTCAAGTACAAGTTGAAGATCAAGTTCAACGTCAAGTTCAAGTTCAAGTTCAAAGTCAAGTTCAAGTTCAAGGTCAAGTTCAAGTTGAAGTTCAAGTTCAAGGTGAAGGTCAAGTTCAGTTCAAGGTCAAGGTCAAGGCCAATTTCAAGTTCAAAGTCAAGGTCAAGGTCAAGTTCAAGGTCAAGGTCAAGTTCAAGTTCAAGGGCAGGGCAAGGCCAAGCCCAAGACCAAGGCAAGGTCAAGGGCACCGCCAAGGGCAAGGCCAAGGCCCAGGCCAAGGCAAAGGCCAAGGCCACCAAAGCGAAGCCCAAACTCCGTAACGCCTGACAAAAGGCAGAAGCCACTAGGCCCCTGTGCAGAGGAAGCCACTGAAGGCAGCAAGGCCACAGAGCTCCCCGACTCCCATTCCCACAGGAAGATGTGAGGATAAAGGGCCTCATCCCAGCACAGCACCCGCTCCCACCACCCCGCAACCCCGGCCCCCGCCCCCCGCAGCACGCACCCTGAAACAACACTGCCTTCCCAGAAAAGAGAACGGAGAAGCCATGTGTGTGCCAAAGGAGCAAGATGAACGAACGATGCCACGCCCTCCAACTTTGGGCACACCTGACGCCTCGGAACCCCGGGCCTGGCCGATGGGTCCCCGCCGATCTTGGGTGGGAGGGGGTCAACACATTGGCCGAGAGCCCTTGCCCAGGCCACCCGCAAATCCCCTGAGATGTGATCCGACCACAGGGACCGAGGGCAAACGTACCGCTTGAGGTGCTGGAGGAGCCAGACGAAGCCATGGTGGGAGAGGCACATGGGCACGCTGCAGACTGCTGGCCGAGTGGGCGGGGACCCAGCAGCTTAGGACTCTGGAGAACGGGAGGCGTCTCCGCCACCATTGACGTCAATAGGGTTTGGGTGGGTAGATGGAGGGGGCTGCCCCTGGCCTCGTTCCAAGCAGAGACCCTGGACGGAGTCCCGTGGAGCGAGTGGGCTTTTCCCGGGCACAGCTGTGCCCTGGACGGCCACGATCCCCGTTGGGGTGGGCGGGCAGTTCGCGGGCTTTGGTTTGTGGCCCTCCCTCGCAGCGGGGGGTGGGATCAACCCCGGGTGGATCAATCAGGGGCCCTCAGCAGTGCCAAGGGAGCTTACCACCCAGGAAACGCCCCAAGGTCCCTTTGAATTGGCCACCAACGCCCCTTTCCCAGCCTGCCTTGCTCTGGGATTTCTTGCCTTTTCACATTCCACAGGTCCCTGGGCCTCGACTGTCCCCCACTGGCTCCTCCGAGGCATTCCGGGACACCAGACGCTCTCTCCAGCGCCTCCACCTAGATCCCTCGCTGTCCTCGCCTCCGTTTCCCCATGCCCCCTCCGCAACTCCTCCGTGGGCTCCTGGCGTCCTTTCACTACAGCAGTCACAGAGTGCCAACACCGAGGGCTTTGAGTTGCCTGGAGCCCAAGGCTCCGGCCAGAGACCTGAGGGGCCAGCGTTTGGACTGGCAGCTAATGCCATTTGGGGCTTTTCTCACATGGAGCCTGAGGCCCTCACCTCCGCGGGCAAAACCACCAGCGCGAGTGCCCTGGAGATACCCACCCAAGGGGACAGTGTACCACCTACTGTGGGGAAGGAGGTCCTGTTTTCCCTGCACTGGTTCGACTTTCACGCTGAGGATCGACTCACACTATGATGGCAAGTGGAATAGCCCTGTGGGAAAGCCTCATGGGAAAGACTCCAGGGAAAGCCACAGATTCCTTGATCCACGAGAAGGGAAGCGTGACACTGGCTGCTACCACTCGGGAGGAAAGCGCACGTGCATGACCCCACTCGAGCCGAGGACTGACGCCACTTGGGAGACTCCAGAAGTACGCCAAGATCCATGTCAGCACTGGAGAGGAATCCTCAGGTTCCGGTCCCGACTTCACACAAGGTCTTAGGCCCCGGCATCGATGGGAGAGGAATCCTGAGAGGCCCCCTAGCCCCTCGCATGGGGACTGGCCTTTCCTGAGGTCACCAGAGTGGGTCCCTGAGGTCTCCGTCGTAAGTCGAGAGCACCTGCCGCAACTCGAGAAAATCCAGGAGGTTCTCCCCTCCAGGCGAGATGAGGCCCATTTCTGCTGAGGCGTCTCGAGGCTAATCACACCTAACCTCTGGAACTTCCAAAGGGTCCTTCACAACCTTGCTGCAACTCAAGAAGTTCCCTGACATATCCGTCTCCACTAGAGAGGAAGCACGAGAGTCCTGCCCACATCCAGAGGAGTCGGTTTCCGCCTCCTAGCTCGAGAGGAGGGATCCTTTCCCTGCGTCGTCGGGAAAGAATTCCCGGCGTTCCCGGCGCATCTCAAGAGGAGGCGCTCTCCACAGGAAAGGCGAGAGGAACTCCAGGGTCGTGCCACCATTCCCTGAGTCCCCCAGATGTCTCAGTCCATTCCAGGGAAACCTGTTTTCCCTGCACTGCCTCGACTTTTAAGCGAGGATCGTCTCACACAACGGTGGCACGTGGAACAGCCCTTTGGGAAAGCCTCGTGGGAAAGCTTTGAGCGAAAGCCACAGATCCCTTGATCCACGCGAAGAGAAGCGTGACACTGCTGCTACATATCAGGAGGAAAGCGCACGTGCATGCCCCCGCTCGAGACGAGGACTGACTCCCCTGGGGAGACTCCAGAAGTACAGCAAGATCCATGTCAGCACTGGGAGAGGAATGCTCAGGTTCCAGCACCGACTCCACACAAGATCTTAGGACCCGGCATCGACAGGAGAGGAATCCCGAGAGGCCCCCGAGCAACTTGCATGCTGACTGGCCTTTCCTGAAGCCACCAGAGCGGGTCCCTGAGGTCCCCATCGTATGTCGAGAGCACCTGCCAGAACTCGAGAAAATCCAGGAGGTTGTCCCCTCCAGGTGAGATGAGGCCCATTTCCGCTGAGGCGTCTCGAGGCTAATCACATCTAACAATTGGAACTTCCAAAGGGTCCTTCACACCCTTGCTGCAACTCAAGAAGTTCCCCGACATACCCGTCTCCACTCGATTGGAAACACGAGAGTCCCGCCCATATCCAGAGGAGTCCCGTTTCCGCCCCCATGCTCGGGAGGAGGGATCCTTTCCCTGCGTGGTCGGGAAAGAATTCCCGACGTTCCCGTCGCATCTCAAGAGGAGGCGCTCTCCACAGGAAAGGCGAGAGGAACTCCAGGGTCGTGCCACCATTCCCAGAGTCCCCCAGATGTCTCAGTCCATTCCAGGGAAACGTGTTTTCCCTGCACAGCCTCGACTTTCAAGCCGAGGATCGACTAACACCACGGTGGCATGTAGGACAGCCCTTTGGGAAAGCCTCGTGGGAACGCCTCGTGGGAAAGCCTCGTGGGAAAGCCTCGAGGGAAAGCCACAGATCCCTTGATCCACGCGAAGGGAAGTGTGACACTGCTGCTACAGCTCGGGAGGAAAGCGCATGTGCATGCCCCCACTCAAGACGAGGACTGACTCCACTGGAGAGACTCCAGAAGTACCCCCAAATCCATGTCAGCACTGGAGAGGAATGCTCAAGTTCCGGCACCGACTCCACACAAGGTCTTAGGCCCAGCATCGACGGGAGAGGAATCCCGAGAGGCCCCCGAGCAACTCCCATGGGGACTGGCCTTTCCTGAGGCCACCAGAGCGGGTCCCTGAGGTCCCCATCGTAAGTCGAGAGCACCTGCCCATAAATCGAGAAAATCCAGGAGGTTCTCCCCTCCAGGCGAGATGAGGCCCATTTCCGCTGAGGTGTCTCGAGGCTAAACAAATCTAACACCTGGAACTTCCAAAGGGTCCTTCACACCCTTGCTGCAAATCAAGAAGTTCCCCGACATACTCGTCTCCACTCGAGAGGAAGCACGAGAGTCCCGCCCACATCCAGAGGAACCCCGTTTCCCCCTCCTAGCTCGAGAGGAGGGTTCCTTTCCCTGCGTGGTCGGGGAAAGAATTCCAGGCGTTTCCGTCGCATCTCAAGAGGAGGTGCTCTCCACAGGAAAGGCAGAGGACTCCAGGGTCGTTGCCACCATTCCGAGTCCCCCAGATGTCTCAGTCCATTCCAGGGAAACCTGTTTTCCCTTGCACTGCCTCGACTTTCAAGCCGAGGATCGACTCACACCACGGTGGCACGTGGGACAGCCCTGTGGAAAAGCCTAGTGGAAAGCCTCGAGGGAAAGCCACAGATCCCTTGATCCACGCGAAGGGAAGCGCGTCACTGCTGCTACAGCTCGGGAGGAAAGCGCACGTGCATGCCCCACTCGACACGAGGACTGACTCCCCTGGGGAGACTCCAGAAGTACCCAAGATCCATGTCAGCACTGGAGAGGAATCCTCAGGTTCCGGCACCCACTCCACACAAGATCTTAGGCCCCGGCATCGACGGGAGAGGAATCCCGAGAGGCCCAGCGAGCAACTCGGATGGGGACTGGCCTTTCCTGAGGCCAGCCAGAGCGGGTCCCTGAGGTCCCCGTCGTAAGTCGAGAGCACCTGCCGCAACTCGAGAAAATCCAGGAGCGTTCTCCCCTCCAGGCGAGATGAAGCCCATTTCCGCTGAAGCGTCTGGAGGCTAATCACACCTAACCTCTGGAACTTCCAAAGGGTCCTTCACACCCTTGCTGCAACTCAAGAAGTTCCCCGACATACCCATCTCCTCTCGATTAGGAAGCACGAGGGTCCCGCCCACATCCAGAGGAGCTTTCCTCCTCGTAGCTCGAGATGTGGGATCCTTTCCCTGCTTTTCGGGAAAGAATTCCCGGCGTTCCCGTCGCATCTCGAGTGGAGGCGCTCTCCACAGGAAATGCGAGAGGAACTCCATAGTCGTGCCACCATTCCAAGAGTCCCCTAGATGTCTCAGTCCATTCCAGAGGAACCTGTTTTCCCTGCACTACCTCGACTTTCACGCCGAGGTTCGACTCACACCTCGGCGGGCATGTGGGACAGCCCTCTGGGATAGCCTCGTGGTAAAGCCTGGAGGAAAAGCCACAGATCACTTGATCCACGCGACCGGAAGTGTGACACTGCTGCTACAGCTCGGGAGGAAAGCGCACGTGCATGCCCCCATTCGAGACGAAGACTGACTTCCCTGGGGGGCTCCAGAAGTACCCCAAGATCCATGTCAGCACTGTAGAGGAATCCTCAGGTTCCTGCCCCAACTCCTCACAAGGTCTTTTTTTTTCTTTCCTTTTTACTCTTTTCTTTGCATTTATTTAAACACAGTTCTCAAAACTTTTGAGTGAAATTGGGCCTCCTTTGGTAAGCAAAGAACCTGAAAGTAGTATTTAAAAAACGAACAGGCAAAGTCTTCAGATCATCCACAACACAGGTGTAGTGTTCCCTTCTTTTTTCTCAAAACTCTGAAGCACCCAGTTTTTCCATATAGTCTTAAAAGCTAGAAGAACAAGAGTACATTTGTGGTGGAATATTATTTTCACTTGCTGATTACTAATTGAAATACCATTATCCCCTTCTAACAGCTTTAAGAAATAGCCTTTTTAAGGCATACATTGTGCAACTCATCTTATTCCCTGCTATGTATAATACAGATTACATAAAGGCTGTCAAAGTCACATTTATATAAGAATTAAGCATTTGCTGTATTGAAAGATCTTTAGTTTTTAACACTAGCAGTATAGAGTTACAGAGCGTAATTTTTATCACTTAACTGCAGGTATATTAAGTATGGTATGTTTCATGGACTCGAGGAAAACGGGCATTTTTTTCTTTAATTTACTACTGACAATCTAATCAGAACAGTTCTCCTAAGCATTGATATGTTAGAAAGAAAAGTAAAAACCAAACGTTATTGTTGCTTTTTGCCATTTGGTAGCATTTTACACACAGGCTTCAATCTTCAGAATACCCTGTATTCAGTAGAAAAACCATTTAAATGAAGTTCTGTACAATAGAAACTTCTCAGCAGTCAAAATTTTAGACTGTAAAAAAATACATGTAAAACATACTTTTCTGAAAACACTTAACTTTGAACAAAGCACCGAACTACACAAATGCAGAATGAAAACAGCATTTCAACTCCACCAAAAGTAGTCATCATAAAAGGTGTAAAAGTCACCTAACTTCACCAGGCACTGTTCACTTTTTAAACAGGAGACAATAAAAAATATTGTCCACAAACAATATCCCAACTCTAGGGCAGGTTTCAGAAAGTCTTCATCTTCATGCTTTAATAGCGACGAGGTGAGTATGATCGAGATCTGGAACGTGATCTGTATCCTCCACGACTATAGTAGGGAGAAGGTGACCGTCTTCTGTATTTCTGATCCCTGTCTTGAGCAGCTCTCCATCCTCCTCCTCCTCCTCCTCCTCCTCTGTACGATCTGCTGTAATAGTCCCGATCATCATAGCCTCGATCATATCCTCTGTCATAGTAATCTCGACGGCGTGAGCTGCCATAGGTAGGTCTCCCCATGTAAATTCCTGCTGTTGGAGTATGTGGTCTTTTCGTTATGGAGAAGTCAACTCTGATCCTACATCCATCAAGCTCCATTCCATTGGCACGCTCTTTTGCTTCCTTGGCATCATCTACATTTTCAAAGTATACAAAGGCAAATCCTCTTGAACGTCTAGACTGCTGGTCATATACAATAGATACATCAGCAATTGGGCCATATTTAGAGAACATTTCTCTTAGATCTCTTTCTGTAGTATACAAGCTCAATCCAAATACTCCAAGACAACAGTTAGGATCAGGATTTGCCCGATTCCCAACATGACGCCAGCGAGTAGACATGGGAGAATGACTGTGGCTATGCCGTCTTCGATAATCTCTGCTGTAAGATCTGGCTACGAGATCTTCTATGGGAC
>NW_017193430.1:0-9816 GCF_001704415.2 Capra hircus
TTCGACGGGAGAGGAAACCCGAGAGGCCGACGGGAGAGGAACCGAGAGGCCCCCGAGCAAATCGCATGGGGACTGGCCTTTCTGAGCCACCAGAGCGGTCCCTGAGGTCCCGTCGTAAGTCGAGAGCAGCCTGCCGCAACTCGAGAAAATCCAGAGGTTCTCCCCTCCAGGCGAGATGAGGCCCATTTCCGCTGAGGCGTCTCGAGGCTAATCACACCTAACATCTGGAACTTCCAAAGGGTCCTTCACACCCTTGCTGCAACTCAAGAAGTTCCCCGACATACCCGTCTCCACTCGAGAGGAAGCACGTGAGTCCCGCCCACATCCAGAGGAGCCCCGTTTCAGCCCCTAGCTCTAGAGGAGGGATCCTTTCCCTGCGTGGTCGGGAAAGAATTCCGGCGTTCTCGTCGCATCTCAAGAGAGGCGCTCTCCACAGGAAAGGCGAGAGGAACTCCAGGGTCGTGCCACCATTCCCAGAGTCCCCCAGATGTCTCAGTCCATTCCAGGGAAACCTGTTTTCCCTGCACTACCTCGACTCTCAAGCCGAGGATCGACTCACAACACCGTGGACGTGGGACAGCCCTGTGGGAAAGCCTCGTGGGAAAGCCTTGCTGGAAAGCATCGTGGGAAAGCCTCGAGGGAAAGCCACTGATACCTTGATCCACACGACTGGAGCATGACACTGCTGCTACAGCTAGGGAGGAAAGCGCAGGTGCATGCCCCCACTCGAGACGAGGACTAACTCCCCTGGGAAGACTCCAGAAGTACCCCAAGATCCATGTCAGCACTGCACAGGAAACCTCAGATTCCGGCACCGACTCCACACAAGGTCTTAGGCCCCGACATCGACTGGAGAGGAATCCCGAGAGGCCCCGAGCAACTCGCATGGGGACTGGCCTTTTCTGAGGCCCCAGAGCGGGTCCTTGAGGTCCCCGTCGTAAGTCGAGAGCAACTGCCCTATCTCGAGAAAATCCAGGAGGTTCTCCCCTCCAGGCGAGATGAGGCCCATTTCTGCTGAGGCGTCTCGAGGCTAATCACACCTAATCTCTGGAACTTCCAAACGGTGCTTCACACCCTGGCTGCAACTCAAGATGTTCCCCGACATACCGTCTCCATTTGAGAGGAAGCACGAGAGTCCGCCCACATCCAGAGGAGCCCCGTTTCTGCCTACTAGCTCGAGAGAAGGGATCCTTTCCTTGCGTGTTCGGTAAAAAATTCTCGGTGTTCCCGTCGCAACTCAAGAGGAGGCCCTCTCCACAGGAAAGGCGAGAGGAACTCCAGGGTCGTGCCACCATTCCAGAGACCCCAGATGTCTCAGTCCATTCCAGGGAAACCTGTTTCCCTGCACTGCCTCGACTTTCATGCCGAGAACGACTCACACCACGGTGGCACGTGGTACAAACCTGTGGGAAGCCTCGTGGGAAAGCCTCGAGGGATACCCACAGATCCCTTTATCCACGGGAAGGGAAGCGTGAATCTGCTGCTTCAGCTCGGGAGGAAAGAGCACGTGCATGCCCCCACTCGAGACGACGAAAGACTCCCATGGGGAGACTCCAGAAGTAGCCCAAGATCCATGTCAGCACTGGAGAAGAATCCTCAGGTTCCGGCACCGAATCCACACAAGGTCTTAGGCCCGGCATCCACGGGAGAGGAATCCCGAGAGCCCCCCGAGCAACTCGCAGGCGGACTGCCCTTTCCTGAGGCCACCAGCGCGGGTCCCTGAGGTCCCCATCGTAAGTCGAGAGCACCTGCCGCAACTCGAGAAAATCCAGGAGGTTTTCCCCTCCAGGCGAGATGATGCCCATTTCCGCTGAGGCGTCTCGAGGATAATCACACCTAACCTCTGGAACTTCCAAAGGGTCATTCACACCCTTGCTGCAACTCAAGAAGTTCCCCGACATACCCGTCTCCACTTGAGAGGAAGCAGGAGAGTCCCGCTCACATCCAGAGGAGCCCCGTTTCCGCCTCCTAGCTCGAGAGGAGGGATCCTTTCCTTACGTGGTCGAGAAAGATTTCCCGGCGTTCCCGACGCAACTCAAGAGGTCGGGCTCTCCAGAGGAAAGGCGAGAGGAACTCGATGGTCGTGCCACCAATCCCAGAGTCCTTCAGATGTCTCAGTCCATTCCAGGGAGACCTGTTTACCCTGCACTGCCTCGACTTTCAAGCCGAGGATCGACTAACACCACGGTGGCACGTGGGACAGCCCTGTGGGAAAGCCTCGTGGGAAAGCCTTGTTGGAAAGCCTCGTGGGAAAGCCTCGAGGGAAAGCCACTGATCCCTTGATCCACGCGACTGGAGCATGACACTGCTGTTACAGCTAGGGAGGAAAGCGCAGGTGCATGCCCCCACTCGAGACGAGGACTGACTCCCCTGGGGAGACTCCAGAAGTACCCCAAGATCCATGTCAGCACTGCAGAGGAAACCTCAGGTTCCGGTACCGACTCCACACAAGGTCTTAGGCCCCGGCATCAAGGGGAAAAGAATCCCGAGAGGCCCTGAGCAACTCGCATGCGGACTGGCCTTTTCTGAGGCCCGCAGAGCGGGTCGTTGAGGTTCCCGTCGTAAGTCGAGAGCAACTGCCCTATCTCAAGAAAATACAGGAGGTTCTCCCCTCCAGGCGAGATGAGGCCCATTTCTGCTGAGGCGTTCCAGGCTAATCACACCTAATCTCTGGAACTTCCAAACGGTGCTTCACACCCTGGCTGCAACTCAAGATGTTCACCGACATACCGTCTCCACTCGAGAGGAAGCACGAGAGTCCCGCCCACATCCAGTGGAGCCCCGTTTCTGCCTACTAGCTCGAGAGGAGGGATCCTTTCCCTGCGTCATCGGGAAAGAAATCCCGGCGTTCCCGTCGCATCTCAAGAGGAGGCGCGCTCCACAGGAAAGGCGAGAGGAACTCCAGGGTCGTGCCACCTTTCCCAGAGTCCCCCAGATGTCTCAGTCGATTCCAGGGAAACCTGTTTCCATGCACTGCCTCGACATTCAAGCCGAGGATCGACTCACATCACGGTGGCACGTGGTACAACCATGTGGGAAAGCCTCGTGGGAAAGCCTCGTGTGAAAGCCTCCAGGGAAAGCCACAGATCCCTTGATCCACGCGAAGGGAAGCGTGACAATGCTGCTACAGTTCGGGAGGAAATTGCACGTGCATGCCCCCACTCGAGACGAGGACTGACTCCCCTGGGGAGACTCCAGAAGTACCCCAAGATCCATGTCAGCACTGGAGAGGAATCCTCAGGTTCCGGCACCGACTCCTCTCAAGACCTTAGGCCCCGGCATTGAAGGGAGAGGAATCCCGAGAGGCCCACGAGCAACTCGCATGGGGACTGCCTTTCCTGAGGCCATCAGAGCGGGTCCCTGAGGTCCCCCTTGTAAGTCGAGAGCAACTGCCGCAACTCGAGATAATCCAGGAGGTTCTCCCCTCCAGGCGAGATGAGGCCCATTTCCACAGAGGCGTCTCGAGGCTAATCACACGTAACCTCTGGAACTTCCAAGGGTCTTTCACACCCTTGCTGCAACTCAAGAAGTTCCCCGACATACCCGTCTCCACTCGAGAGGAAGCAGCGAGAGTCCCGCCCACTTCCAGAGGAGCCCCGTTTCCGCCGTCCTAGCTCGAGAGGAGGGATCCTTTCCCTGCGATGTTCGGGAAAGAATTCCCGGCGTTCCCGTCGCATCTCAAGAGGAACCGCTCTCCACAGGAAATGCCGAGAGGAATTCCAGGTCGTGCCACATTCCCAGAGTCCCCAGATGTCTCAGTCCATTCAAGGGAAACCTGTTTTCCCTGCACAGCCTCGACCTTCAAGCCGAGGATTGACTCAACACCACGGTGGCACGTGGGACAGCCCTGTGGGAAAGCCTCGTGGGAAAGCTCGTGAGAAATCCTCGTGGGAAAGCCTCGAGGGAAAGCCACAGATCCCTTGATTCACGCGAAGGGAAGCGTGACACTGCTGCATACAGCTCGGGAGGAAAATCGCACGTGCATGCCCCCCACTCGGGACGAGGACTGACTCCCCTGCGGAGACTCCAGAAGTACCCCAAGGTCCATGTCAGCACTGGAGAGGAATCCTCAGCTTCCGGCACCCAACTCCATACAAGGTCTTAGGCCCCGGCATGCGACGGGAGAGAAATCCCGAAAGGCTCCCGAGCAACTCGCATGGGGACTGGCCTTTCCTGAGGCCACCAGAGGGTGTCCCTGTGGTCCCCGTCGTAAAGTCGAGAGCACCTGCCGCAACTCGAGAAAATCCAGGAGGGTTGTCCCCTCCAGGCGAGATGAGGCCCATTTCCGCTGAGGAGACTGGAAGCTAATCACACCTAATCTCTGGAAATTCCAAAGGGTCCTTCCACAGCCTTGCTGCAACTCAAGAAGTTCCCCGACATACCCGTCTCCACACAAGAGGAAGCACGAGAGTCCTGCCCACATCCAGAGGGCCCCGTTTCTGGCCTCCTAGCTCGAGAGGAGGGATCCTTTCCTTTCGTGGTCGGCAAAGAATTCCCGGCGTTCCCGTCGCATCTCAGGAGGAGGCGCTCTCCACAGGAAAGGCGAGAGGAACTCCAGGGTCGTGCCACCATTCCCAGAGTCCCCAAGATGTCTCAGTGCTTTCCAGGGAAACCTGTTTTCCCTGCACTGCCTCGACATTCAAGCCGTGGATCGACTCACATCACGGTGGCACGTGGGACAACCATGTGGGAAAGCCTCGTGGGAAAGCCTCGTGTGAAAGCCTCCAGGAAAAGCCATAGATCCCTTGATCCACGCGAAGGGAAGCGTGACACTGCTGCTACAGCTGGGGAGGAAAGCGCACGTGCATGCCCCCACTCCGAGACGGGGACTGACTCCCCTGGGGAGACTCCAGAATTTCACTAAAATCCATGTCTGCACTGGAGAGGAAACCTCAGGTTCCAGCACCGACTCCACACAAGGTCTTAGGCCCCGGCATCGAAGGGAGAGGAATCCCGAGAGAACCCCGAGCAACTCGCAAGGGGACTGGCCTTTCCTGATGCCACCAGAGCGGGTCCCTGAGTTCCCCGTCGTCCAATCGAGAGCACCTGTCACAACTTGAGAAAATCCTGGAGGTTCTACCCTCCAGGCCAGATGAGGCCCGTTTCCGCTGAGGCGTCTGGAGGCTAATACACCTGGCCTCTGGAAATTCCTACGGGTCCTTCACACACTTGCTGCAACTCAAGAAGTTCCCCGACATAACCGTCTCCCCTCAAGAGGAAGAACGAGAGTCCCGCCCACATCCAGAGGAGCCCCGTTTCCGCCTCATAGCTTGAGAGCAGGGATCCCTTCAATGCGTGGTCAGGAAAGAATTCCCTGTGTTACCGTTGCATCTCAAGAGGAGGCGCTCTCCACAGGAAAGGCGAGAGGAACTCCAGGGTCGTGCCACCATTCCCAGAGTCCCCCAGATGTCTCCGTCCATTCAGGGAAACCTGTTTTCCCTTCACTGCCTCGACTTTCAAGCCGAGCTTCGACTCACACCACCGTGACACGTGGGAGAGCCCTGTGGTAAAGCCTCCTGGAAAGCCTCGTGGGAAAGCCTCGAGGGAAAGCCACAGATCCCTTGATCCTCGCAAAGGGAAGCTCAACACTGCTGCTGCAGCTCGGAGGAAAGCGCACGTGCATGCCCCCACTCGAGACGCAGACTGACTCCCCGGGGGAGACTCCAGAAGTACCCCAAGATCCATGTCAGCACTGGAGAGGAATCCTCAGGTTCCGGCACTGACTCCACACAAGGTCTTATGCTCCCGGCATCGACGGGAAAGTAATCCCTAGAGGCCCCGAGCAACTCGCAAGGGGACCGGCTTTTCGATAGGCCACCAGAGCGGGTCCCTGAGTTCCCCGTCATAAGTCGAGAGCACCTGCCACAACTCGAGAAAATCCAGGAGGTTTCTCCCTCCATGCGAGATGAGGCCCATTTCCGCTGAGGCGTCTCGAGGCTAATCACACCTAACCTCTGAACTTCCAAAGGGTCCTTCACGTCCTTGCTGCAACTCAAGAAGTTCCCGACATACCTGTCTCCACTCGAGAGGAAGCACGAGAATCCCGCCCACATCCAGAGGAGCCCCGTTTCCGTCTCCTAGCCGAGAGGAGGGATCCTTTCCCTGCGTTGTCGGGAAAGAATTCCCGTCCCGTCCATATCAAAAGAGGAGTCGCTCTCCACAGGGAAGGCGAGAGGAACTCCAGGGTGGTGCCACCAATCCCAGAGTCCCCCACATGTCTCAGTCCATTCCACGGAAACCTGTTTTCCCTGCATTGCCTTGGCTTTCAAGCCGAGGATCGATTCACACCACGGTGGCACCTGGGACAGCCGGGAAATCCTCGTGGGAAAGCCTCGTGGGAAAGCCTCGAGGGAAAGCCACAGATCCCTTACTCCACAAGAAGGGAAGAGACACTCAGCTACAGCTCGGGAGGAAAGCGCATGTGCATGCCCCACTCGCGACGAGGACTGACTCCCTGGGGAGACTCCAGAAGTACCCCAAGATCCATGTCAGCAATGGATAGGAATCCTCAGGTTCCGCACCGACTCCACACAAGATCTTAGGCTCTGGCATCGATGGGAGAGGAATCCGAGAGGTCCCCGAGCAACTCGCATGGGGACTGGCCTTTCCTGAGGCCAACAGAGCGGGTCCCTGAGGTCCCCGTCTTAAGTCGAGAGCACCTGCCGCAACTCGAGAAAATCCAGGAGGTTCTCACCTCCAGGCGAGATGAGGCCCATTTCCGCTGAGGCGTCTCGAGGCTTATCACACCTAACCTCTGGAACTTCCACAGGGTCCTTCACACCCTTGCTGCAGCTCAAGAAGTGCCCCGACATACCCGTCTCGACTCGAGAGGAAGCACGAGAGTTCTGCCCACATCCAGAGGAGCCCCGTTTCCGCCTCCTAGCTCAAGAGGAGGGATCCTTTCCCTGCGTGGTCGGGAAAGAATTCCCGGCGTTTCCGCCGCATCTCAAGAGGAGGCGCTCTCGACAGGAAAGGCGAGAGGAACTCCAGGGTCGTGCCACCATTCCCAGAGTCCCCCAGATATATCCGTCCATTCCACGGAAACCTGTTTTCCCTGCACTGCCTCGACTTTCAAGTCGAGGATCGACTCACACCACGGTGGCACGTGGGACAGCCCTGTGGGAAAGCCTCGTGGGAAAGCCTCGAGGGAAAGCCCCTGATCCCTTGATCCACGCGAAGGGAAGCGTGACACTGCTGCTACAGCTCGGGAGGAAAGCGCACGTGCATGCCCCCACACGAGACGAGGACTGACTGCCCTGGGGAGACTCCAGAAGTACACCAAGATCCATATAAGCACTGGAGAGGAATCCTCAGGTTCCGGCACCAACTCCACACAAGGTCTTAGGCCCCGGCATAGACGGGAGAGGAATCCCGAGAGGCTCCCGAGCAACTCGCAAGGGTACTGGCCTTTCCTGAGGCCACCAGAGTGGGTCCCTGAGGTCCCCGTCGTAAGTCGAGAGAGCACCTGCCGCAACTCGAGAAAATCCAGGAGGTTCTCCCCTCCAGGCGAGATGAGGCCCATTTCCGCTGAGGCGTCTCGAGGCTATTCACACCTAAACTCTGGAACTTCCAGAGGGTCCTTCACACCCTTAGTGCAACTCAAGAAATGCCGCGACATTCCCGTCTCCACTCGAGAGGAAGCACTAGAGTTCCGCCCACATCCAGAGGAGCCCCGTTTCCGCCTCCTAGCTCGAGAGGAGGGATCCTTTCCCTGCGTGGTCGGGAAAGAATTCCCGGCGTTCCCGTCGCATCTCAAGAGGAGGCGCTCTCCACAGGAAAGGCGAGAGGAACTCCAGGGTCGTGCCACATTCCCAGAGTCCCCCAGATGTCTCATGCATTCCAGGGAAACCTGTTTTTGCATGCACTGCCTCGACTTTCAAGCTGAGGATCGACTCACACCACGGTGGCACGTGGGACAGCCCTGTGGGAAAGCCTCGTGGGAAAGCCTCGTGGGAAAGCCTCGAGGGAATGCAACAGATCCCTTTTTCCACGCGAAGGGAAGCGTTAGACTGCTGCTACAGCTCGGGAGGAAAGTGCACTTGCATGCCCCACTCATTACGAGGACTGACTCCCCTGGGGAGACTCCAGAATACCCCAAGATCCATGTCAGCACTGGAGAGGAATCCTCAGGTTCTGCACCGACTCCCACACAAGGTCTTTGGCCTTGCATCCACGGGAGAGGAATCCCGAGAGGCCCCAGAGTAACTCGCAAGGAAATGGCCTTTCCCGAGGCCACCAAAGCGTGTCCCTGAGGTCCCGTCGTAAGTCGAGTGCACCTGCCGCAACTCGAGAAAATCCAGGAGGTTCTACCCTCCAGGCGAAATGAGGCCCATTTCCACTGAGGCATCTCGAAGCTAATCACACCTAAATCTGGAAATTCCAAAGGGGTCCTTCACACCTTACTGCAACTCAAGAAGTTCCCTGACATACCCATCTCCACTCGAGAGGAAGCATGAGAGAGTCCCGACCACATCCAGAGGAGCCCCGTTTCCACCTCCTAGCTCAAGAGGAGTGATCCTTTCCCTGCGTGCTCGGGAAAGAATTCCGGCGTTCCTGTCGCATCTCAAGAGGAGGCGCTCTCCACAGGAAAGGCGAGAGGAACTCCAGGGTCATGCCACCATTCCTAAAGTCCGCCAGATGTCTCAGTCCATTCCAGGGAAACCTGTTTTCCCTGCACTGTTTTGACTTTCGAGCGAGGATCGACTCACACCACGGTGGCACGTGGGACAGCCCTGTGGGAAAGCCTCGTGGGAAAGCCTCGTGGGAAAGCCCGAGGGAATGCCACAGATCCCTTGTTCCACTCGAAGGAAGCGTGACACTGCTGCTACATCTCGGGAGGAAAAAGCGCCAGTGCATGCCCCCACCGAGACGAGGACTGACTCCCCTGGGGAGACACCAGAAGTACCCCAAGATCCATGTCAGCACTGGAGAGGAATTCTCAGGTTCCGGTTACCGACTCCACTCCAGGTCTAAGGCCCCGGCATCGACGGGAGAGGAATCCCGAGAGGCCCCCAAGCAACTCGCATGGGTACTGGCCTTTTCTGAGGCCACCAGAACAGGTCCCTGATGTCCCCGTGGTAAGTCTAGAGCACCTGCCACAACTCGAGAAAATCCAGGAGGTCTCCCCTCCAGGCG
This sequence comes from Capra hircus, assembly GCF_001704415.2. Taxonomy (NCBI): domain Eukaryota; kingdom Metazoa; phylum Chordata; class Mammalia; order Artiodactyla; family Bovidae; genus Capra; species Capra hircus. The sequence goes on from NW_017193430.1 coordinate 9,136, forward strand.
AGATGAGGCCCATTTTCCGCTGAGGCGTCTCGAGGCTAAGCACACCTAACATCTGGAACTTCCAAAGGGTCCATCACACCCTTGCTGCAACTCAAGAAGTTCCCCGACATACTCGTCTCCACTCGAGAGGAAGCACGAGAGTCCCGCCCACATCCAGAGGAGCCCCGTTTCCGCCTCCTACTTCGAGAGGAGGGATCCTTTCCCTGCATGTCGGGAAAGAATTCCCGGCATTTCCGTCGCATCTCAAGAGGAGGCGCTCTCACAGGAAAGGCGAGAGGAACTCCAGGGTCGTGCCACCATTCCAGAGTCCCCCAGATGTCTCAGTCCTTTCCACAAAACCTGTTTTCCCCACTGCCTCACTTTCAAGCGAGGATCGACTCACACCACGTGGCACGTGGGACAGCCTTGTGGAAAGCCTCGTGGGAAAGCCTCGTGGCGGGGAAAGCCCCTGATCCCTTGATCCACGCGAAGGGAAGTGTGACACTGCTGCTACAGCTGGGAGGAAAGCGCACGTGCATGCCCCCACACGAGACGAGGACTGACTGCCCTGGGAGACTCCAGAAGTACACCAAGTCCATATAAGCATTGGAGAGGAATCCTCAGGTTCGGCACCAACTCCACACAAGGTCTTAGGCCCCGGCATAGACGGGAGAGGAATCCGAGAGGCCCCGAGCAACTCGC
>NW_017193431.1:0-9816 GCF_001704415.2 Capra hircus
TGCTACAGCTCGGGAGGAAAGCGCACGTGCATGCCACCAATCGGGACGAGGACTGACTCCCCTGCGGAGACTCCAGAAGTACCTCAAGGTCCTGTCAGCACTGGAGAGGAATCCTCAGGTTCCGGCACCGAATCCACACAAGGTCTTAGGCCCGGCATCGGCGGGAGAGAAATCCCGAAATGCTCCCGAGCAACTCGCATGGGGACTGGCCTTTCCTGAGGCACCAGAGGGGGTCCCTGTGGTCCCGTCGTAAGTCGAGAGCACCTGCCGCAAGTCGAGAAAATCCAGGAAGTTGTCCCTCCAGGCGAGATGAGGCCCATTTCCGCTGAGGCGACTGGAAGCTAATCACCCCTAATCTCTGGAACTTCCAAAGGGTCCTTCACAGCCTTGCTGCAACTCAAGAAGTTCCCCGACATACCCGTCTCCACTCAAGAGGAAGCACGAGAGTCCCGCCTACATCCAGAGGGGCCCCCTTTCCGCGTCCTAGCTCGAGAGGAGGGATCCTTTCCTTTCGTGGTCGGCAAAGAATTCCCGGGTTCCCGTCGCATCTCAAGAGGAGGCGCTCTCCACAGGAAAGGCGAGAGGAACTCCAGGGTCGTGCCACCATTCCCTGAGTCCCCCAGATGTCTGAGTCCATTCCAGGGAAATCTGTTTTCCCTTCACTACCTCGACTTTAAAGCCGAGGATCGACTCACACCACAGTGGCACTTGGAAAAGCCCTGTGGGAAGCCTCGTGGGAAAGCGTCATGGGAAAGTCTAGAGGGAAAGCCACAAATCCCTTATTCCACGAAAAGGGAAGCATGACACTGCTGCTACAGCTCGGGAGGAAATCGGACGTGCATGCCCCCTCTCGAGACAAGGACTGACTCCCTGGGGAGACTCCAGAAGTACCACAAGATCCATGTCGGCACTGAAGAGGAATCCTCAGGTTCCGTCACTGAGTCCACACAAGGTCTTAGGCCCAGCATCGACGGGGAGAGGAATCCCGAGAGGCCCGGGAGAAACTCGCATGGGGACTGGCCTTTCCTGAGGCCACCAGAGCGGGTCCCTGAGGCCCTCGTCGTAAGTCGAGAGCACCTGCCGCAACTCGAGAAAATCCAGGAGGTTCTCCCTCCAGGCGAGATGAGGCCCATTTCGGGTGAGACAACTAGGGGGTAATCAGACTTAAACTCTGGAACTTCCAAAGGGTCCTTCACACCCTTGCTGCAACTCAAGAAGTTCCCCGACATACCCGTCTCCACTCAAGAGGAACCCGAGCGTCCCGCCCATATCCAGAGTGGCCCCGTTTCCGCCTGCTAGCTCGAGAGGAGGGATCCTTTCCCTGCGTGGTCCTGAAAGAATTCCTAGCATTCCGTCTCATCTCAAGAGGAGGCGCTCTCCACAGTAAAGGCGAGAGGAACTCCAGTATCAGGCCCCATTCCCAGAGTCCCCAGATGTCTCAGTCCATTCCAAGGAAACCTGTTTTTGCACTGTCCACTTACAAGCCGAGGATCAAGCCGATGGAGGTTGAACAGCCTGTGGGAAGCCTGTGGGAAAGCCTCGTGGGAAAGCCTCGAGGGAAAGCCAAGATCCCTTGATCCACGCGTAGGGAAGCGTGACACTGCTGCTACAGCTCGGGAGGAAAGCGCACGTGCATGCCCCACTCGAGACGAGGACTGACTCCCTGGGGAGACTCCAGAAGTACCCCAAGATCCATGTCAGCACTGGAGAGGAATCCTCTGGTTTCGGCACCGACTCCACACAAGGTCTTAGGACCCGGCATCGATGGGAGAGGAATCCCGAGAGGCCTCCGAGCAACTCGCATGGGGACTGGCCTTTTCTGAGGCCACCAGAGTGGGTTCCTGAGGTCCCCGTCGTAAGTCGAGAACACCTGCCGCAACTAGGGAAAATCCAGGAGGTTCTCGCCTCCAGGCGAGATGAGGCCCATTTCCGCTGAGGCGTCTCGAGGCTAATCACATCTAACATCTGGAACTTCCAAAGGGTCCTTCACACCCTTACTGCAACTCAAGAAGTTCCCCGACATACCCGTCTCCACTCGAGAGGAAACAGGAGAGTACCGCCCAGATCCAGAGGAGCCCCTTTTCCGCCTCCTATCTCGAGGGGAGGGATCCTTTTCCCTGTGTGGTCCGGGAAAGAATTCCCGGCATTCACCTCGCATCTCAAAGGAGGCGCTCTCCACAGGAAAGGCGAGAGGAACTGCAGGGTCGTGCCACCATTCCCCGAGTACCCCAGATGTCTCAGTCAATTCCAGGGAAACCTGTTTTCACTGCTCTGCCTCGAATTTCAAGCCGAGGATCGACTCACACCACGGTGGCACGTGGGACAGCCTTGTGGGAAAGCCTCGTCGGAAAGTCTCGAGGGAAAGCGTCGAGGGAAAGCCACAGATCCCTTGTTCAACCGGAAGGGAAGCGTGACACTGCTGCTACTGCTCGGGGGGAGAGTGCCTGTGCATGCCCCCACTCGATACGAGGACTGACTTCACTGGGGAGACTCCAGAAGTAACCCAAGATGCATGTCAGCACTGGAGAAGAATCCTCAGGTTCCGGCACCGACTCCACACAAGGTCTTAGGCCCCGGCATCGACGGGAGGGAAATCCTGAGAGGCCCCCGAGCAACTCGCATGGGGAATGGCCTTTCCTCAGGCCACCAGAGCGGGTCCCTGATGTCCCCGTCATAAGTCAAGAGCACCTGCCCCACCTCGAAAAAATTCTGGAGGTTCTCTCCTCCAGGCAAGATGAGGCCCATTTCTGCTGAGGTGTCTCGATGCTAACCACACCTAACCTCTGGAACTTCCAAAGGGTTCTTCACACCCTGGCTGCAATTCAAGAATTTTCCCGAAATACTGTCTCCACTCGAGAGGAAGCACGAGAGTCCCGCCCACATCCACAGGAGCCCCGTTTCCGGTTCCTAGCTCGAGAGGAGGGATCCTTTCCCTGCGTGGTCGGGAAAGAATTCCCGGAATTCCCGTCGCATCTCAAGAGGAGGTGCTCTCCATAGGATAGGCGAGAGGAACTCCAGGGTCGTGCCACCATTCCCAGAGTCCCCCAGATGTCTCAGTCCATTCCAGGAAAACCTGTTTTCCTGCACTGCCTCGACGTTCAAGCCGAGGTTCGACTCACACCACGGTGGCACGTGGAACATCCCTGTGGGAAAGCCTCGTGGGAAAGCCTCGTGGGAAATCCTCGAGGGAAAGCCCCTGATCCCTTGATCCACGCGAAGGGAAGCGTGACACTGCTGGCTACAGCTCGGGAGGAAAGCGCACGTGCGTGCCCCCACTCGAGAAAAGGACTGACTCCGCTGAGGAGACTCCAGAAGTACCCCAAGATCCATCTCAGCACTGGAGAAGAATCCTCAGGTCTGCCACCGACTCCACACAAGGTCTTAGGCCCCGGCATTGACGGGAGAGGAATCCCGAGAGGCCCCCGAGCAACTCGCATGGGGACTGGCCTTTCCTGAGGCCAAGAGAGTGGGTCCCTGTGGTCCCCGTCGTAAGTCGAGAGCACCTGCCGCATCTCGAGAAAATCCAGGAGATTCCCCCCCAGGCGATATTGAGGCCCATTTCCGCTGAGGCGTATCGAGGCTAATCACACCTAACCTCTGGAACTTCCAAAGGGTCCTTCACACCCTTGCTGCAACTCAAGAATTTCCCGACATACCCGTCTCCACTCGAGAGGAAGCACGAGAGTCCCGCCCACATCCAGAGGAGCCCCGTTTCCGCCTCCTAGCTCGAGAGGAGGGATCCTTTCCCTGCGTGATCGGGAAAGAATTCCTGGCCTTCCCGTCGCATCTCAAGAGGAGGCGCTTTCCACAGGAAAGGCGAGAGGAACTCCAGGGTCGTGCCTCCATTCCCAGAGTCCCCCAGATGTCTCAGTCCATTCCAGGGAAACCTGTTTTCCCTGCACTGCCCCGACTTTCAAGCCGAGCATCGACTCACACCACGGTGGCACGTGGGACAGCCCTGTGGGAAAGCCTCGTGGGAAAGCCTCGTGGGAAAGCCTCGTGGGAAAGCCTCGAGGGAAGCCACAGATCCCTTGATCCACGCGAAGGGAAGCGCGACACTGCTGCTACAGCTCGGGAGGAAAGCGCACGTGCATGCCCCCACTCGAGACAAGGACTGACTCCCCTGGGGAGACTCCAGAAGTACCCCAAGATCTATGTCAGCACTGGAGCGGAATCCTCAGGTTCTGGCACCGACTTCACACAAGGTCTTAGGCCCCGGCATCGACGGGAGATGAATCCCGAGAGGGCCCCGATCAACTCGCATGGGGACTGGCCTTTCCTGAGGCCACCAAAGCGCGTCCCTGAGGTCCCCGTCGTAAATCGAGAGCACCTGCCACAACTCGAGAAATCCAGGAGGTTCTCCCCTCCAGGCGAGATGAGGCCATTCCAGCTGAGGTGTCTCGAGGCTAATCACATCTAACCTCTGGAACTCCCAATGGGTCCTTCACACTCTTGCTGCAACTTAAGAAGTTCCCCGACATACCCGTCTCCACTCGAGAGGAAGCACGAGAGTCCCGCCCACATCCAGAGGAGCCCCGTTTCCGCCTCCTAGGTCGAGAGGAGGGATCCTTTTCCTGCGTGGTCGGGAAAGAATTCCCAGCGTTCCGTCGCATCTCAAGGGGAGGCGCTCTCCACAGGAATGGCGAGAGGAACTCCAGGTTCGTGCCACCATTCCTAGAGTCCCCCAGATGTCTCAGTCTATTCCAGGGAATCGTGATTTCCCCGCACTGCCTCGACTTTCAAGCCGAGGATCGACACACACCACGGTGGCACGTGGGACAGCCCTGTGGGAAAGACTCGTGGGAATCCCTCCTGGGAAAGCCTCGAGGGAAAGCCACAGATCCCTTGATTCACGCGAAGGGAAGCGTGACACTGCTGCTACAGCTCGGAAGGAAAGCACACGTGCATGCCCCCACTCGAGACGAGGACTGACTCCCCTAGGGAGACTCCAGAAGAACCCCAAGATCCATGTCAGCACTGGAGAGGAATCCTCAGGTTCCGGCACCGACTCCACACAAGGTCTTAGGCCCCGGCATCGACGGGAGAGGAATCCCGAGAGGCCCCCGAGGAACTCGCATGGGGACTGGCCTTTCCTGAGGCCACCAGAGCGGGTCCCTGAGGTCCCCGTAGTAAGTCGAGAGCACCTGCCGTACCTCGAGAAAATCCAGGAGGTTCTCCCCTCCAGGCGAGATGAGGCTCATTTCCGCTGTGCGTCACGAGGCTAATCACATCTAACACCTGGAACTTCCAAAGGGTCCTTCACACCCTTGCTGCAACTCAAGAAGTTCCCCGACATACCCGTCTCCACTCGAGAGGAAGCACGACGGAGAGTACCGCCCACATCCAGAGGAGCCCCGTTTCCCCCTCTAGCTCGAGAGAAAGGATCCTTTCCCTGCCGTGGTCGGGAAAGAATTCCCGGCGTTCCCGTCGCATCTCAAGAGAAGGCGCTCTCCACAGGAAAGGCGAGAGGAACTGCAGGGTCGTGCCACCATTCCCTGAGTCCACCAGATGTCTCAGTCCATTCCAGGGAAACCTGTTTTCCCTGAACTGCCTCGACTTTCAAGCCGAGGATCGACTCACACCACGGTGGTACGTGGGACAGCCCTGTGGGAAAGCCTCATGGGAAAGCCTCAAGGGAAAGCCACAGATCCCTTGATCCACGCGAAAGGGAAGCGTGACACTGCTGCTACAGCTCGGGAGGAAAGGGAACGTGCATGCCCCACTCGAGACGAGGACTGACTCCCCTGGGGAGACTCCAGAAGTACCCCAAAATCCATGTCAGCACTGGAGAGGAATCCTCAGGTTCCGGCACCGACTCCACACAAGGTCTTAGGCCCGGCATCGACGGGAGAGGAATCCCGATAGGCCCCCGAGCAACTCACATGGGGACTGGCCTTTCCTAAGGGCCACCAGAGCGGATCCCTGAGGTCCCCGTCGTAAGTTGAGAGCCCCTGCCGCAACTCGAGAAAATCCAGGAGGTTGTCCCCTCCAGGCGAGATGAGGCCCATTTGCGCTGAGGTGTCTCGAGGCAAATCACACCTAACCTCTGGAAATTCCAAAGGGTCCTTCACACCCTTGCTGCAACTCTAGAAGATCCCCAACATACCCGTCTCCACTCAAGAGGAAGCACGAGAGTCCCGCCCACATCCAGAGGAGCCCCATTTCCACCTCATAGCTCGAGAGGAGGGATCCATTCCCTGCGTGGTCGGAAAAGATTCCCGGCGTTCCCGTCGCATCTCAAGAGGAGGCGCTCTCCACAGGAAAGGCGAGAGGAACTTCAGGGCCGTGCCACCATTCCCAGAGTCCCCCAGATGTCTCAGTCCATTCCAGGGAAACCTGTTTTCCCTGCACTGCCTCGACTTTCAAGCCGAGGATCGACTCACACCACGGTGGCACGTGGGACAGCCCTGTGGGAAAGCCACGTGGGAAAGCCTCATGGGAAAGCCTCGAGGGAAAGCCCTGATCCCTTGATCCACGCGAAGGGAAGCGTGACACTGCTGCTACAGCTCGGAGGAAAGGGCACGTGCATGCCCCCACTCGAGACGAGGACTGACTCCCCTGGGGAGACTCACATTCAGAGGAACCCCGTTTCCGCCTGGCAGCTCGAGATGAAGGATCCTATCCTGCTTTAGTCAGGAAAGTTTTTTCGGCGTTCCCTTGGCATCTCAAGAGCAAAGGGCTCTCAATAGGAAAGGCGAGAGGTACTCCAGGGTCGTACCACCATTCGAAGAGTCCCCCATATGTCTCAGTCCATTTCAGAGGAACCTGTTTTCCCTGCACTGCCTCGACTTTCAAGCCGAGGATCCACTCACACCATGGTGGCACGTGGACAGCCCTGTGGGAAAGCCTCGTGGGAAAGCCTCGAGGGAAAGCCAAAGATCCCTTGATCCCCACGACGGGAAGCGTGACACTTCTGCTACACTGTCCCTGAGGTCACCGACTTATGTCGAGAGCACCTGCCGCAACTCGAGAAAATCCAAGAGGTTCTCTGCTCCAGTCTAGATGAGGCCCATTTTCTCTGCGGCGTCTCGAGAGTAATCACACCTAAACTCTGGAACTTCCAAAGGGTCCTTCACACCCTTGCTGCAACTCAAGAAGTTCCCCGACATACCCGTCTCCACTCGAGAGGAAGCACGAAAGTCCCGCCACATCCAGAGGAGACCCGTTTCCGCCTCCTAGCTCTTGAGGAGGGATCCATTCACTGCGTGTTCGGGAAAGAATTCCCGGCGTTTCCGTCGCATCTAAAGAGGAGGCGCTCTCCACAGGAAAGGCGAGAGGAACTCCAGTGTCGTGCCACCATTCCCAGAGTCCCCCAGATGTCTCAGTCCATTCCAGGGAAACCTGTTTTCCCTGCACTGCATCGACTTTCAAGCCGAGGATAGACTCACAGCACGGTGGCACGTGGGACAGCCCTGTGGGAAAGCCTCGTGGGAAAGCCTCGTGGGAAACCCACAGACCCCGTGATCCTCGCGAAGGGAAGCGGGAAACTGCTGCTACAGCTCGGGAGGAAAGAGCACGTGCATGCCCCCCACTCCATACGAGGACTGACTCCGCTGGGGAGACTCCAGACCTACCCCAAGATCCATGTCAGCACTGGAGAGGAATCCTCAGGCTCCGGCACCAACTCCACACAAGGTATTGGGATCCGGCATCGACGGGAGAGGAATCCCGAGAGGCCCCTGAGCAACTCGCATGGGGACTGGCCTTTCCTGAGGCCACCAGAGCGGGTTCCCTGAGGTCCCCGTCATAAGTAGAGAGCACCTGCTTCAACTCGAGTAAATCCAGGAGGTTCTCCCTCTAGGCGAGATGAGGCCCATTTCCGCAGAGGCGACTCGCGGCTAATCACACCTATCCTCTTGGAACTTCCAAAGGGTCTTTCACATCCTTACTGTAAATCAAGAAGTTCCTCGACATACACATCTCCACTCTAGAGGAATAAAGAGAGTCCCGCCACATCCAGAGGAGCCCCGTTTCCGCTTCCTAGCTCGAGAGGAGTGATCCTTTCCCTCCTGGGTCGAGAAAGAATTCCCGGCGTTCCCGTCCCATCTCAAGAGGTGGTGCTCTCCACAGGATAAGGCGAGGGAACTCCAGGGTCGTTCCACCATTCCCAGAGTCCCCCAGATGTCTCAGTTCATTCCAGGGAAACTGTTTTCCCTGCACTGCCTCGACTTTCATGCCGAGGATCGACTCACACCAGGGTGGCACGTGGGACAGCCCTGTGGGAAAGCCTCGTGGGAAAGCCTCGTAGGAAAGCCTGAGCGAAAGCCACAGATCCCTTGATCCACAGGAAGGAAACGTGACACTGCTGCTACAGCTCGGGAGGAAATCGCACGTGCATGGACCCCACTCGAGACGAGGACTGACCTCCCCTGGGGAGACTCCAGAAGTACCCCCAAGATCCATGTCGCACTGGAGAGGAATCCTCAGGTTCCGGCACCGACTCCACATAACATCTTAGGCGCCCGGCATTGAGGGGAGAGGAATCCAAGAGGCGCCAGAGCAACTCGCATGGGGACTGGCCTTTCCTGAGGCCACCAGAGCGGGTCCCCGATGTCCCCGTCGTAAGTCGAGAGCACCTGCCGAAACTCGAGAAAATCCAAGAGGTTCTACCCTCCAGGCGAGATGAGGGCCATTTACGCTGAGGTGTCTCGAGCTAATCACACCTAACCTCTGGAACTTCCAAAGCGTCCTTCACACGCTTATTGAAACTCAAGAAGTTCCCCGACATATCCGTCTCCACCCGAGAGGAAGCAGGAAAGTTCCGCCCACATCCAGAGGAGCCCCGTTTCCGCCTCCTGGCTCGAGAGGAGGGATCCTTTCCCTGCGTGGTGGGGAAAGAATTCCCGGCGTTCCCATCGCATCTCAAGAGGAGGCGCTCTGCACAGGAAAGGCGAGAGGAACTCCAGGGTCGTGCCACCATTCCCCGAGTCCCGCAGATGTCTCAGTCCATTCCAGGGAAACCTGTTTTCCCTGCACTGCCTCGACTTTCAAGCCGAGGATCGACTCACACTACGGTGGCATGTGGGACAGCATTGTGGGAAAGCCTCATGGGAAAGCCTTGTGGGAAAGCCTCGAGGGAATGCCCCTTATCCCTTGATCCACGCCAAAGGAAGTGTGACACTGCTGCTACAACTCGGGAGGAAAGCGCACCTGCATGCCCCACTAGAGACGAGGACTGACTCCCCTGGGGAGACTCCAGAAGTACCCAAGATCCATGTCAGCATTGGAGAGGAATGCTCAGGTTTCGACACGACTCCACACAAGGTCTTAGGCCCCGGCATCAATGGGAGAGGAATCCCGAGAGCCCCGAGCAACTCGCATGGGGACTGGCCTTTGCTGACGCCACCAAAGCGGGTCCCTGAGGTCCCCGTCATAAGTCGAGAGCACCTGCCGCAAACTCGAGAAAAATCCAGGAGGTTCTCCCCTCCAGGCGAGATGAGGCCCATTTCCGCTGAGGCGACTCGAGGCAAATCACACCTAACCTCTGGAAATTCCAAAGGGTCTTCACACCCTTGCTGCAAATCAAGAAGCTCCCCGACATACCGTTTCCACTCTAGAGGAAGCACGAGAGTCCGCCCACATCCAGAGGAGGCCCGTTTCCGCCTCCTAGCTCAAGAGGAGGGGTCCTTCCACTGCGTGCTCAGGAAAGAAATACCGGCGTTTCCGTCGCATCTCAGGAGGACGCACTCTCCACAGGAAAAGCGAGAGGAACTACAGGGTCGTGCCACCATTCCCGAGTCCCCCAGATGTCTCAGTCCATTCAAGGGAAACCTGTTTTCCCTGCACTGCCTCGACTTTCAACCGAGGATCGACTCA
>NW_017193432.1:0-9816 GCF_001704415.2 Capra hircus
CTTTCAAGCCCGAGGATCGCGACTCACACCACGGTGGCACGTGAGACAGCCCTGTGGGAAAGCTCGTGGGAAAGCCTCGAGGGAAAACCACAGATCCCTTGATCCTCGCGAAGGGAAGCGTGACACTGCTGCTACATCTCGGGAGGAAATCGCACGTGCATGCCCCGACTCGAGACGAAGACTGACTCCCGTGGGGAGACTCCAGAAGTACCCCAAGATCCATGTCAGCACTGGGGAGGAATCCTCAGGTTCGCGGCACTTTCTCCACACAAGGTCTTAGGCCCCCGCATCGACGGGAGAATAATCCGAGAGGTCCCGAGCACTCGCATGGGGACTGTCCTTTCCTGAGGCCACCAGAACGGGTCCCTGAGGTCCCCTTAGTAAGTCGAGAGCACCTCCGAAACTCGAGAAAATCCAGGAGGTTCTCCCCTCCAGGCGAGATGAGGCCCATTTCCGCTGAGGCGTCTCGAGGCTAATCACACCTAACCTCTGGAACTTCCAAAGGGTCCTTCACACCCTTGCTGCAACTCATGAAGTTCCCCGACTTACCCGTCTCCACTCGAGAGGAAGCACGAGAGTCCCGCCCACATCCAGAGGAGCCCCGTATCAGCCTCCTATCTCTCGAGAGGAGGGATCCTTTCCCTGCGTGGTCGGGAAAGAATTCCCGGCGTTCTGGTCGCTTCTCAAGAGGAAGTGCTCTCCACAGGAAAGGCGAGAGGAACTCCAGGGTCGTGACACCATTCCCAGAGTCCCCAGATGTCTCAGTCCATAACAGGGAAACCTGTTTTCCGTGCACTGCCTTGAATTTCAAGCCGAGGATCGACTCACACCACGGTGGCACATGGATAGCCCTGTGGGAAAGCCTCAAGGGAAAGCCTCGAGGGAAAGCCACAGATCCCTTGAGCAACGCCACGGGAAGCGCGACACTGCTGCTACAGCTCGGAAGGAAAGCGCACGTGCATGCCCCCCACTCGACACGAGGACTGACGCCCTGGCGGAGACTCCAGAAGAACCCCAAGATCCATGTCAGCACTGGAGAGAAATCCTCAGGTTCCGGCACTGACTCCACACAAGGTCTTAGGACCCCAGCATCGATGGAGAATAAATCCCGAGAGGCCCCGAGCAACTCGCATGGGGACTGGCCTTTCCTGAGGCCACCAGAGCGGGTCCCTGAGGTCCCCGTCGTAAGTCGAGAGCACCTGCGCAAACTCGAGAAATCCAGGAGGTTCTCCCCTGTAGGCGAGATGAGGCCCATTTCCGCTGAGGCGTCTCGAGGCTAATCACACCTAAACTCTGGAATTTCCAAAGGGTCCTTCACACCCTTGCTGCAACTCAAAAAGTTCCCCGACATACCCCGTCTCCACTGGAGAGGAAGCACGAAAGTCCCGCACACATCCAGAGGAACCCCGTTTCTGCCTCCTAGCTCGAGGGGAGGGATCCTTTCCCTGCCTGGTCGGAATGAATTCCCGGCGTTCCGTCGCATCTCAAGGGGAGGTGCTCTCCACAGGAAAGGCGAGAGGAAGTCCAGGTCGTGCCACCATTCCCAGAGTCCCCCAGATGTCTCAGTCCATTCCAGGGAAACCTGTTTTTCCCTGCACTGCCTCGACTTTCAAGCCGAGGATCGACTACACCACGGTGCACGTGCACAGCCCTGTGGGAAAGCCTCGTGGGAAAGCCTCAAGGGAAAGCCTCGAGGGAAAGCCACAGATCCCTTGATCCACGCGAAGGAAGCGCGACACTGCTGCTACAGCTCGGAGGAAGGCGCACGTGCATGCCCCACTCGAGACGAGGACTGACTCCCTGGGGAGACTCCAGAAGTACCCCAAGATCCATGTCAGCACTGGAGAGGAATCCTCAGTTTCCGGCACCGACTCCACACAAGAACTTAGGCCCGGCATCGAAGGGAGAGGAATCCGAGAGGCCCCCGAGCAACTCGCATGGGAACTGGCCTTTCCTGAGGCCACCAGAGCGGGTCCTGAGGTCCCGTCGTAAGTCGAGAGCACCTGCCGCAACTCGAGAAAATCCAGGAGGTTCTCCCCTCCAGGCGAGATGAGGCCATTTCCGCTGAGGCGTCTCGAGGCTAATCACATCTAACATCTGGAACTTCAAAGGGTCCTTCACACCCTTGCTGCAACTCAAGAAGTTCCCGACATACCCGTCTCCACTCGAGAGGAAGCACGAGAGTCCCGCCACATCCAGAGGAGCCCCGTTTCCGCCTCCTAGCTCGAGAGGAGGGATCCTTTCCCTGCGTGGTCGGGAAAGAATTCCCGGTTTCCCGTCGCATCTCAAGAGGAGGCGCTCCAACAGGAAAGGCGAGAGGAACTCCAGGGTCGTGCCACCATTCCCAGAGTCCCCCAGATGTCTCAGTCCATTCCAGGGAAACCTGTTTTCCCTGCACTGCCTCGACTTTCAAGCCGAGGATCGACTCACACCCACGTGGGACAGCCCTGTGGGAAAGCCTCGTGGGAAAGCCTCGTGGGAAAGCCTCGAGGGAAAGCCACAGATCCCTTGATCCACGCGAAGGGAAGCGTGACACTGCTGCTACAGCTCGGGAGGAAAGCGCACGTGCATGCCCCCACTCGAGACGAGGACTGACTCCCCTGGGGAGACTCCAGAAGTACCCCAAGATCCATGTCAGCACTGGAGAGGAATCCTCAGGTTCCGGCACCGACTCCACACAAGGTCTTAGGCCCCGGCATCGACGGAGAGGAATCCCGAAGGCCCCCGAGCAACTCGCATGGGGACTGGCCTTTCCTGAGGCCACCAGAGCGGGTCCCTGAGGTCCCATCGTAAGTCGAGAGCACCTGCCGCAACTCGAGAAAATCCAGGAGGTTTCTCCCTCCAGGCGAGATGAGGCCCATTTCCGCTGAGGCGTCTTGAGGCTTAATCACACCAAAACTCTGGAACTTCCAAAGGGTCCTTCACACCCTTGCTGCAACTCAAGAAGTTCCCCGACATACCCGTCTCCACTCGAGAGGAAGCACGAAGTCCCCCACATCCAGAGGCCCCGTTTCCGCCTCCTAGCTCGAGAGGAGGGATCCTTTCCCTGCGTGGTCGGGAAAGAATTCCCGGCGTTCCCGTCGCATCTCAAGAGGAGGCGCTCTCCACAGGAAAGGCGAGAGGAACTCCAGGGTCGTGCCACCATTCCCAGAGTCCCCCAGATGTCTCAGTCCATTCCAGGGAAACCTGTTTTCCCTGCACTGCCTCGACTTTCAAGCCGAGGATCGACTCACACCACGGTGGCACGTGGGACAGCCCTTTGGGAAAGCCTCGTGGAAAGCCTCAGGGAAAGCCACAGATCCCTTGATCCACGCGAAGGGAAGCGTGACACTGCGCAGGTGCATGCCCCCACTCGAGACGAGGACTGACTCCCCTGGGAGACTCCAGAAGTACCCCAAGATCCATGTCAGCACTGGAGAGGAATCCTCAGGTTCCGGCACCGACTCCACACAAGATCTTAGGCCCCGGCATCGACGGAGAGGAATCCGAGAGGCCCGAGCAACTCGCATGGGGACTGGCCTTTCCTGAGGCCACCAGAGCGGGTCCCTGAGGTCCCCGTCGTAAGTCGAGAGCACCTGCCGCAACTCGAGAAAATCCAGGAGGTTCTCCCTCCAGGCGAGATGAGGCCCATTTCCGCTGAGGCGTCTCGAGGCTAATCACACCTAACCTCTGGAACTTCCAAAGGGTCCTTCACACCCTTGCTGCAACTCAAGAAGTTCCCCGACATACCCGTCTCCACTCGAGAGGAAGCACGAGAGTCCGCCCACATCCAGAGGAGCCCGGTTTCCGCCTCCTAGCTCGAGAGGAGGGATCCTTTCCCTGCGTGGTCGGGAAAGAATTCCCGGCGTTCCCGTCGCATCTCAAGAGGAGGCGCTCTCCACAGGAAAGGCGAGAGGAACTCCAGGGTCGTGCCACCATTCCCAGAGTCCCCCAGATGTCTCAGTCCATTCCAGGGAAACCTGTTTTCCCTGCACTGCCTCGACTTTCAAGCCGAGGATCGACTCACACAACGGTGGCACGTGGGACAGCCCTGTGGGAAAGCCTCGTGGGAAAGCCCTCGAGGGAAAGCCACAGATCCCTTGATCCACGCGAAGGAAGCGTGACACTGCTGCTACAGCTCGGGAGGAAAGCGCACGTGCATGCCCCCACTCGAGACGAGGACTGACTCCCTGGGAGACTCCAGAAGTACCCCAAGATCCATGTCAGCACTGGAGAGGAATCCTCAGGTTCGGCACTGACTCCACACAAGGTCTTAGGCCCCGCATCGACGGGAGAATAATCCGAGAGGCCCCCCGAGCAACTCGCATGGGGACTGGCCTTTCCTGAGGCCACCAGAGCGGGTCCCTGAGGTCCCCGTCGTAAGTCGAGAGCACCTGCGCAACTCGAGAAAATCCAGGAGGTTCTCCCTCCAGGCGAGATGAGGCCCATTTCCGCTGAGGCGTCTCGAGGCTAATCACACCTAAACCTCTGGAACTTCCAAAGGGTTCTTCACACCCTTGCTGCAACTCAAGAAGTTCCCCGACATACCCGTCTCCTCGAGAGGAAGCACGAGAGTCCGCCCCACATCCAGAGGAGCCCCGTTTCCGCTCCTAGCTCGAGAGGAGGGATCCTTTCCCTGCGTGGTCGGGAAAGAATTCCCGGCGTTCCCGTCGCATCTCAAGAGGAGGCGCTCTCCACAGGAAAGGCGAGAGGAACTCCAGGGTCGTGCCACCATTCCCAGAGTCCCCAGATGTCTCAGTCCATTCCAGGGAAACCTGTTTTCCCTGCACTGCCTCGACTTTCAAGCCGAGGATCGACTCACACCACGGTGGCACGTGGACAGCCCTGTGGGAAAGCCTCGTGGGAAAGCCTCGAGGGAAAGCCACAGATCCCTTGATCCTCGCGAAGGAAGCGTGACACTGCTGCTACAGCTCGGGAGAAATCGCACGTGCATGCCCCACTCGAGACGAGACTGACTCCCCTGGGGAGACTCCAGAAGTACCCCAAGATCCATGTCAGCACTGGAGAGGAATCCTCAGGTTCCGGCACGGTCTTAGGCCCCAGCATCGACGGGAGAATAATCCCGAGAGGAGCAACTCGCATGGGGACTGGCCTTTCCTGAGGCCACCAGAGCGGGTCCCTGAGGTCCCCGTCGTAAGTCGAGAGCACCTGCCGCAACTCGAGAAAATCCAGGAGGTTCTCCCTCCAGGCGAGATGAGGCCCATTTCTGAGGCGTCTCGAGGCTAATCACACCTAACCTCTGGAACTTCAAAAGGGTCCTTCACACCCTTGCTGCAACTCAAGGTTCCCCGACATACCCGTCTCCACTCGAGAGGAAGCACGAGAGTCCGCCCACATCCAGAGGAGCCCGTTTCCGCCTCCTAGCTCGAGAGGAGGGATCCTTTCCTGCGTGGTCGGGAAAGAATTCCCGGCGTTCCGTCGCATCTCAAAGAGGAGGCGCTCTCCACAGGAAAGGCGAGAGGAACTCCAGGGTCGTGCCACCATTCCGAGTCCCCCAGATGTCTCAGTCCATTCCAGGGAAACCTGTTTCCCTGCACTGCCTCGACTTCAGGCCGAGGATCGACTCACACCACGGTGCACGTGGGACAGCCCTGTGGGAAAAAGCCTCGTGGGAAAGCCTCGTGGGAAAGCCACAGATACCTTGATCCACGCGAAGGGAAGAGCGACCTGCTGCTACAGCTCGGAGGAAAGCGCACGTGCATGCCCCACTCGAGACGAGGACTGACTCCCCTGGGGAGACTCCAGAAGAACCCCAAGATCCACGTCTCCGGGGTCCAGCCCCGGTGGATCCAGGGAATTCGAAGGGTGGACGGCGTTGGCGTGGAAAGACTTGTTTGTTTATTAATGTAAGATTAGATTAAGAAACTATAGTGTAATAAGAAGATTAAGTGGAGGAAGAGGGCTGAATAGCTTGGTTTACGCGGAAGGCCAATAAAATTCCAGACAAGGAATTTGCACCATCTACCTTGGGCCACCGGCGCCCGCTTGAATATCTAAGGTGCCTCGCCTTAAGCTCCCTTTCGTGCGGGTCTTAACAGCCGGGGCAAGTAAGTAGACCTGGCGAGCCTCCGCGCCCCCAGATGGAGATTCAGCCTGAAGTTAAAGTAAAGAGCAGAGAGAGGGAAGGGGAGAGAAGAAGAGAGAGAGAGAGACATGGGGGGAGCCAGAGTCCCAAGAAACCAGGCCGAGAGACTAGTTCGAGAAACCGGTCTGATCCTTTATTGTTCAGAAGGCCTTTTATACTTTTGATAAAACATGGAGATCAATGGGTAACACAGAATTATGTGGCGTTCGCAGCCCAGACTCTTTCTATACATCATTTTGTATACAAAAGGTCTCAGGTGATTTACATTATCTTCTGGCCAAGAGGCTTGTTAACACTTTTTAGCTCTCTTCCTTAATGAATGTTAATTTTGTTTCCCCTGAAGTGTTTTTCTTTAATCTGCATTTCCTTAAAGCATTAAAGTTACATCTCTATAGAACAAAGGTGCAGTGGGATATAACAAAGAAGGTACTTAACTCGAAGATCTAATGTTGCTAATACCAGGTCTACTACTTGTTTTTCTATATGCCAACTATATCTAAAAATAAAGGATATGAAAATTTGGCAGCAAGCATTGACTCAACAAATGAAACTTTTAATCAGTCCTATTCTAAAGATTTTGACTCTTCGGAAGCCCCTACATTCCTAGGATGTTTTAAGCTTCCTGTGCCTCCTGCGGTCAGGAGGCCTCAAACAATCACACTCGCAGAGTCCTGCAGGCAGGCTAGAAAGCCATCGAAGGGGTTTTTTGGATTGAAACACTCTTTCAAATGCAGAAGACTAAAGCCCTGAATTGACTTTTTCCAGAAAATGTCAGAAGAGTGGAAAAGCAGAGCACAAAAGCCGGCAGATTTTTGTTTGGGGTACATGCTTAGGAATTTCCAGAGGGTCCCTGAAGTCTGAGCACGCCTTGCGTATGTCAGTTTCCTTCCTCATGACCTTGTCACGGGCGGGATTCCTCACACTGGCTTCCGGCATCTCCCCCTTCTTTATTATTTTTTAAAAAAATTAGGTGCAGTTCAGTCGCGAGATTCTGAATGCTCTGCCGAAGAGTCCTGACAACACAAGGAAGCACGATTACAAGGAGCAGGATTATGGCACCCACAGCAGCATAGCTAGAAACAGTAGTCAGAAGAGTTTTTCCAGAAATGAAGTCAGAGAAGGTGTGGAAAAAGTCATTGGCTTCTCCTGCGGCAGTAAAATCTAATCGAGAGTGTTCCAAGGTCTGAATCTGATTATGAAGTTTCCCTAAGTCTAAACTAATATCTGAGCTGTTCCAAACACCTAAAATATGATTTTTGACTCTCTCCCATTCAAAATCTGTCTCATTTACTTTCAGGGATGTAACACATATCCACCGGTAATCAGCATGACATGAAAGAGCCATTTTCACTTTCAGACTCTGTAATTCAGTCCCAATATGCATTACTGCTTCTTCTAAGGCATCAACCCTTATTTCTAGCTTCCTATCTATAATTTCCTGGGTTGCCAGCGTTAAAGAAACATTTTTGGATACGGTATCAACATATTGGGCAGTATGCACTTGTTGAGACAATGACAATGCCGCCACAGTAACAGAAGTAATTGCAGTTATCAAAGCCGATATTCCCAAAACAAGTAAGCCCACAAACCGTCGTGTCCGCATTAAATCTTGTAGCCGTTGCAGTACAGCTAGGCCATGGTTATCATACCAATACGTGGCTACAGTTACAGGTACCATGAGATAGGACGGACGTTTTAAAACCATGAAAGAGCAAATTTTATATTGAGGAGTTAAACAGGATGAAAGCATACATTGTTCACAAGACACTACATGGGGTCCACCTGTATAATTCAATTGTATGTTAAGTCTTTCAGAATCATTAGTGAAAAGAAAAACATAAGGAGAGGGTAAACAAGCTAAAATAGAGTAGGTAGAGGTATTCTTTGGTCGGATTAAAATAATAGGGGCGGTGGCTGCAAGGGCTCTCCAAATTTCTGGCTGCCAAAAGGTTTTACCTCTAGTCGTATAAGACAGCATAGGGGGTACAAATTGGTTATGATGCCGTCTGGTGGCAACTAACGGCCAAGAAACTGAATATTTTTTCCAATTATCCAATCTATTGATAAAGCCATCGTCAGACTCAGGGTCTTGACCTGGATTTGGGTTGCTCCAGTCCTGAATTGCACAATTTCTTCCTCCCGGCATATTGTAATCTATTTTCGAATTATAAATACAAGACTTCCAAATCGGATATCCTGAATGATCATCTATAGTTTTCCAAATAACATCTGAGGGAGCAACATCGTCACAATTTGGATAGTCTGATGGAGTTTTGAGAGACAAGGACTTATAGGGGCCAAGGACCCCAGGCATATGGGCTCGTAATATCCAAGCAGACCGATCCCCTTTAGATGCAAATTTAGAGGTTGGGGAATCTGTCATAACTGCTTTTGTGGAGGCTCCAACGCATCCTGTCTTGGTAAAGAAATCTCCTGTAAGGCCAGGAGGAAAATTAAAGCAAACAGGAAAATCATCTGCTAGTCCTTTAAAGGTATAATTGAAATTAATAGGGTATTGGTCTTTTGTATAGGAAGTATAAGATCCTCCCAAAAGGCGAGGCTGGTCTGTACTAACTCGTATGGGGTCACTGTTCCAAGTAACAACTTGGAAAGTTGGAGGATCCGGGAGAAACGCCCAATATTTGGTTGGAATGGGAGCAGCGCTTACCTGGCAAGAGAGCAAGGCAAGCATGGCAATAAACACCTTTTCAGGAGAGACTGACGATCCCTGTAGGGTAGCTATCCCCTGTGCCTGGCGACAGAGGGCTTTAATCTGTCCCCAGGTAGGTAAAGGAGGCTTGTTGGGTTGACTGAGCTGGGCGTCCTAATGGATTCCTGCGAGGCAAAAAAATCAGGGGGCGCAATATCCTGTATCTGAAGTCGTGACATCTGTCCAGTGGGTGGCTCCGCTCCTCGCCTATCCGGGATCTCCAATGTCAGCTGTCCTGGGGTCAGCGGCATTTCCCGTGCTGGCGGGGGGAGCGGAGGAAGAGGGAGTTTCTTCCTTTTTAGAGATCGCGGTGGCGGGGGATTCTGATATCCGGGGAGCTGAGACATGGCGAATTAGTCTGTCTGGAACCCAAATCGGAGCGTCCGCGTCCTGTGGAAAAACACAAGCATACCCTCGCCCACTGGTTAATAAGGGGTCAGGACCTTTCCATTGTCCGGAGAGAAGGTCCCTCCATTTTACTAATGGTTTTGCATTCAATTGCTCTGGGCACCAATGGCGAAGCATTGCAGTGTTTCCGGATGAATCAGTATTTAAGTTATTTATTACGAAAAGAGCATGTTTCAAAATCTGATGGGGGGAACTATATTTAAATTCCCCTTCTTTTAGTTTTTGAATATGGATTTTCAGTGTTTGATGTGCTCTTTCCACAATGGCTTGTCCTTGCGGGTTATAAGGGATGCCGGTGTTATGTTTAATTTGAAATCTTGTACAGAATTGCTGAAAAGATTTAGAAGTGTAAGCAGGGGCATTATCAGTTTTTAAAGCTTTTGGCAAGCCCAGATAGGAAAAGCATGTAAAAAGATGTTGTATTACATCTTTTACTGCTTCCCCTGTACGAGCAGTGGCAATAATAACATGAGAGAAGGTATCTACAGTTACATGAAAAAAAGACAGTTTTCCAAACGAAGAGACATGGGTTACATCCATTTGCCAGAGTGCATTAGGTTTGAGACCGCGAGGGTTAACTCCCAGAGGCAAAGCATTCACGGTAGTAGGACAA
>NW_017193433.1:0-9814 GCF_001704415.2 Capra hircus
CCTTGCTGCAACTCAAGAAGTTCCCCGACATACCCGTCTCCACTCAAGAAACACACCATTTTCCAGAGTGGCCCCGTTCCGCCGCTAGCTCGAGAGGAGGGATCCTTTCCCTGCGAGGTGGGGAAAGAATTGCCCGCGTTCCCGTTCATCTCAAGAGGAGGTGCTCTCCACAGGAAAGGCGAGAGGAACTCCAGGGTCGTGCCACCATTCCCAGAGTCCCCCAGATGTCTCAGTCCATTCCAGGGAAACCAGTTTTCCCTGCACTGCCTCGACTTTGAAGCCGAGGATCGACTCACACCACGGTGGCACGTGGGACAGCCCTGTGGGAAAGCCTCGTGGGAAAGCCTGGGAAAGCCTCGAGAAAGCCACAGATCCCTTGATGAACGCTAAGGGAAGAGTGACACTGCTGCTACAGCTCGGGAGGAAATCGCACGTGCATGCCCCACTCGAGACGAGGACTGGTTCCCCTGGGGAGACTCCAGAATTACCCAAGATCCATGTCAGCACTGGAGAGGAATCCTCAGGTTCCGGCACACTCCACACAAGGTCTTAGGCCCCGGCATCGACGGAAGGGAATCCGAGAGGCCCCCGAGCAACTCACATGGGGACTGGCCTTTCCTGAGGCCACCAGAGCGGGTCCCTGAGGTCCCAGTCGTAAGTCGAGATCACCTGCCGCAAGTCCAGAAAATCCAGGAGGTTCCACCCTCCAGGCGAGATGAGGCCCATTTCTGCTGAGGCGTCTCGAGGCTAATCACATCTACCCTCTGGAACTTCCAAAGTGTCATTCACACCCTTGCTGCAACTCAAGAAGTTCCCCGACATACCCGTCTCCACTCGAGAGGAAACACCAGAGTCCCGCCCACATCCAGAGGAGCCCCGTTTCCGCCTCATAGCTTGAGACGAGGGATCCTTTCCCTGCCTGGTCGGGAAAGAATTCCCGGCGTTCCCGTCGCATCTCAAGAGGAGGCGCTCTCCACAGGAAAGGCGAGAGGAACTCCAGGGTCGTGCCACCATTCCCAGAGTCCCCCAGATGTCTCAGTCCAGTCCAGGGAAACCTGTTTTCCCTTCACTGCCTCGACTTTCAAGCCGAGAATCAACTCACACTACGGTGGCACGTGGGACAGCCCTGTGGGAAAGCCTCGTGGGAAAGCCTGGTGGATAGCCTCGAGGGAAAGCCACAGATCCCTTGATATACGCGAAGGGAAGCGTGAGACTGCTGCTACAGCTCGGGAGGAAAGCGCACGTGCATGCCCCACTCGAGAGGAGGACTGACTCCCCTGGGGAGACTCCAGAAGTACCCCAAGATCCATGTCAGCACTGGAGAGGAATCCTCAGGTTCCGGCACCGACTCCACACAAGATCTTAGGCCCCGGCATCGAGGGAGAGGAATCCGAGAGGCCCCGAGCAACTTGCATGGGGACTGGCCTTTCCTGAGGCCACCAGAGCGGGTCCCTGAGGTCCCCGTCGTAAGTCGAAAGCACCTGCCGCAACTCGAGAAAATCCAGGAGGTTCTCCCCTCCAGGCGAGATGAGGCCCATTTCCGCTGAGGCGTCTCGAGGCTAATCACACCTAACCTCTGGAACTTCCAAAGGGTCCTTCACACCCTTGCTGCAACTCAAGAAGTTCCCCGACATACCCGTCTCCGCTCGAGAGGAAGCACGAGAGTCCCGCCCACATCCAGAGGAGCCCCGTTTCCGCCTCCTAGCTCGAGAGGAGGGATCCTTTCCCTGCGTGGTCGGGAAAGAATTCCCGGCGTTCCCGGCGCATCTCAAGAGGAGGCGCTCTCCACAGGAAAGGCAAGAGGAACTCGAGGGTCGTGCCACCATTCCCAGAGTCCGCCAGAAAATTCCTTGTCGGGAATTTTATTGGCCTTCCCGCGTAAACCTAGCTATTCCTTTTTCCTCCAGTTAATCTTCTTACTACCCTATAATTTCTTAATCTCATCTTACATTAATAAATACACAAGACTTTCCACTGTCAACGCCGTCCATCCATCGAATTCCCTGGATCCAGCGGGGCTGGACCCCGGCACACTGAGATATCTGGGGGACTCTTGGAAATGATGGCACGACACTGGAGTTTCTCTCGCCTTTCCTGTGGAGAGCGCCTCCTCTTGAGATGCGACGGGAACACCGGGAATTCTTTCCGGAACATACAGGGGAAAGGATACCTGACCGCGAGGTACGAGGCGGAAACGGGGCTCCTCTGGATGTGGGCGGGACTCTCGTGCTTCCTCTCGAGTGGAGTCCAGGTATGTTGGGGAACTTCTTGAGTTGTAGCAAGGGTGTGAAGGACCCTTTGGGAAGTTCCAGGGGTTAGGTGTGATTAGCCTCGAGACGCCCTGAGCGGAAATGGGCCTCATCTCGCCTGGAGGGGAGAACCTCCTGGATTTTCTCGAGTTTCGGCAGGTGCTCTTGACTTACGACGGGGACCTCAGGGACCCCGCTCTGGTGGCCTCAGGGAAAGGCCAGTCCCCATGCGAGTTGCTCGGGGGCCTCTCGGGATTCCTCTCCCTTCGACGCCTGGGCCTAAGACCTTGTGTGGAGTCGGTGCCGGAACCTGAGGTATTCCTCTCCAGTGCTGACATGCATCTTACGGTACTTCTGGAGTCTCCCCAGGGGAGTCCAGTCCTCGTCTCGAGTGGGGGCATGCACGTTCGCTTTCCTCCCGAGCTGTAGCAGAACTGTCACGCTTCCCTTCCTTGGATCAAGGGATCTGTGGCTTTCCCTCGAGGCTTTCCCAGGAGGCTTTCCCACGAGGCTTTCCCACAGGGCTGTCCCACGTGCCACCGTTGGGTGTGAGTCGATCCTCGGCTTGAAAGTCGAAGCAGTGCAGGGAAAACAGGTTTCCCTGGAATGGACTGAGACATCTGGGGACTCTGGGAATGGTGGCACGACCCTGGAGTTCCTCTCGCCTTTCCTGTGGAGAGCGCCTCCTCTTGAGATGAGACAGGAATGCCGGGAGTTCTTTCCTGACCATGCAGGGAAAGGATCCCTCCTCTCGAGCTAGGAGGCGGAAACGGGGCTCCTCTGTATGTGGGCGGGACTCTCGTTCTTCCTCTCGAGTGGAGAGAGGTATGTAGGGGATCTTCTTGAGTTGCAGCAAGGGTGTGAAGGACCCTTTGGAAGTTCCAGAGGTTAGGTGTGATTAGACTCGAGACGTCTCAGCGGAAATGGGCCTCATCTCGACTGCAGGGGAGAACCTCCTGGGTTTTCTCGAGTTTCAGCAGGTGCTCTCCAGTTACGACCGGGACTTATGTAAACCCGCTCTGGTCCGCTCAGGTAATGCCAGTCGACTTGCGAGTTGCTAAGGGGCCTCTCGGGATTCCTCTCCGGTCGATGACGGGCCTAAGACCTTTTTTGGAATCGGTGCCCGAACCTGAGGTTTCCTCTCCAGTGCTGAAATGGATCTTGGGGTACTACTGGAGTCTCCACAGGGGAGTCATCTTCGTCTCCAATGGGGCATGCACGTGCGCTTTTCTCCCGAGCATTAGGAGCAGAGTCAATTTTCCCGTTGGGTTGATCAAAGGGTTTCTTGTTTTCCCTCGAGGCTTTCCCACGTGGCTTTCCCACGAGGCTTTCCCACAGGGCTGTCCCACGTGCACCATCGTGTGAGTCGGTCCTCCGCGTGAACGTCGAGGCAGTGCAGGGTAAACAAGTTCCTCTGGAAAGGACTGAGTCATCTGGGGGACTCTTGGAATGGTGGAACGACCCTGGAGTTCCTCTCACCTTTCCTTGTGGAGCGTGCCTCCTCTTGAGATGCGACAGGTACGACAGGAATTCTTTCCCGGCCAATCAGGGAAAGGCATCCCTCACATTGAGCTAGGAGGCGGAAATTGGGGCTCCTCTGGATGTGGGTGGTACCCTGGTGATTCCTATGTAGTGGCGACGGGTCTCTTCTGGATCTTCTTGAGTTGCAACAAGGGTGTGAAGGACCCTTTGGAAGTTCCAGAGGTTAAGGTGTGATTAGCCTCGAGACGTCTCAGTGGAAATGGGCCTCATCTCGCCTGAAGGGGAGAATCTCCTTCATTTTCTCGAGTTGTGGCAGGTGCTCTCGACTTACGACGGGGACCTCAGGGACCCGTTCTGTTGGCCTTAGGAAGACCAGTCCCCATGCGAGTTGCTAGAGGGCCTCTCGGGATTCCTCACCGGTAGATGCGGGGCCAAGACCTTCGGTGGAGTGGGGGCCAGAACCTGAGTATTCCTCTCCAGTGCTGACATGTTTTTGGGGATACTTCTGAAGTCTCCCAAGGGGAATCAAGTCCTCGTCTCGAGTGGGGGCATGTGCATGCTCTTTCCTCCGAGCTGTAGCAGCAGTGTCATGCTCCCGTCGCGTGGATCAATGGATCTGTGGGCTTTTCCTCTAGGCTTTCCTAGAGGATTTCCCACGAGGCTTTTCCCACAGGGCTGTCCCCGTGCCACCGTGGTGTGAGGCGATCCTCGGCATGAAAGTTTAAGCACTCTGTAAAAACAAGATCCTCTGGAATGGACTGAGACATCTGGGGACGCTTGGAATGGTGGCACGACCATGGAGTTCCTCTCTCCCTTCCTGTGGAGAGCGCCTCCACCTGAGATGCGACGGGAATGCCGAAGTTCTTTCCCGACCAAGCAGGGAAAGGATCCCTCATCTCTAGCTAGGAGGATGAAACGGGGCTACTCTGGATGTGGGCAGGACCCTCGTGTTTCCTCTCGAGTGGAGATGGGAATGTCGGGGAACTTCTTGAGTTGCAGCAAGGTGTGAAGGACCCTTTGGAAGTTCCAGAGATTAGATGTAATTAGCCTCGAGACACCTCATTGGAAATGGGCCTCATCTCGCCTGGAGGGGAGAACCTCCTGGATTTTCTCGAGTTGCGGCAGGTGCTCCCGACTTACGACGGGGACCTCAGGGACCCGCTCTGGTGACTTCATCAAAGTCCAGTCCCCATGCCAGATGCTGGGGGGCTTCTCTTGATAACTCTCCTGTTGATGCCCGGGCCGAACAACTTGTGTGGATTCGGGGGCCGGAACCTGAGGTTTCCTCAGCAGTGCTGACATGGATATTGGGGTTCTTCTGGAGTCTCACCTGGGAGAGTCAATCCTCCTCTCAAGTGAGGGCACGCACGTGTGCT
Organism: Capra hircus; assembly: GCF_001704415.2. Classification (NCBI taxonomy): domain Eukaryota; kingdom Metazoa; phylum Chordata; class Mammalia; order Artiodactyla; family Bovidae; genus Capra; species Capra hircus. The sequence continues at coordinate 5,108 of NW_017193433.1, forward strand.
TTCCTCCCGAGCTGTAGCAGCAGGGTCACGCTTCCCGTCGTGTGGATCAAGGGATCTGTGGCTTTCCCTGGAGGCTTTCCACGAGGCTTTCTCACAAGGGCTTTCCTCGTGCCACCGTGGTGTGAGTTGATCCTCAGCGTGAAAGACGAGGCAGTGCAGGGGAAAACAGGTTCCTCTGAATTGGACTGATGCTGGGAGCCAGTATGAGGACTCCCGCCCGTGATAACGTCATGAGGAAGAAAGCTGACATAGGCATGGTGTGTTCAGACTTCAGGGACCCCTCTGGAAGTTCCTATGCACGTACCCCAACAAAAATCTGCCGGGCTTTTTTCTCTGCTTTTCCACTCTTCTGACATTTTTCTGGGAAAAAAGTCAATTCAGGGCTTTAGTCTTCTGCATTTGAAAGAGTGTTTCAATCCAAAAACCCCTCTGAATGCTTTCTAGCCTGCCTGCAGGACTCGTACAGCTGGGCATGTGATTGTTTGAGGCCTCCTTTCCCCAGGAGGCACAGGAAGCTTAAAGCATCCTAGGAATGTAGGGGCATCCGAGGAGTCAAAATCTTTATAATAGGACTGATTAAAAGTTTCATTTTTTGGGTCAATGCTTGCTGCTAAATTTTCATATCCTTTATTTTTAGATAGAGTTGGTATATTAAAAAAACAAGTAGTAGACCTGGTATTAGCAACATTAGATCTTTGAGTTAAGTACCTTCTTTGTTATAACCCACTGCACCTTTGTTCTATAGAGATGTAACTTTAATGCTTTAAGGAAATGCAGATTAAAGAAAAACACTTCAGAGGAAACAAAATTAACATTCATTAAGGAAGAGAGCCAAAAAGTGTTTAACAAGCCTCTTGGCCAGAAGATAATGTAAATCACCAGAGACCTTTTGTATACAAAATAATGTACAGAAAGAGTCTGGGGTGCGAACGCTACATAATTTTGTGTTACCATTGAACTCCATGTTTTATCAAAAGTATAAAAGGCTTTATGAACAATAAAGGATGGGGCCAGTTTCTCGGACCAGTTTCTCGAACTAGTCTCTCGGCCTGGTTTCTTGGGACTCAGGCTCCCCCGTGTCTTTTTCTCTCTTTCTTCTTCTCTCCCTTTCCTTCTCTCTGCTTTTTACTTTAACTTCAGGCTGAATCTCACCAGGGGGCGCGGAGCTCGTCAGGTCTACTTACTTGCCTGGCTGTTAAGACCTGCACGAAAGGGAGCTTAAGGCGAGGCACCCTTAGATATTCAAGCAGGGGCTGGTGGCCCAACGTAGATGGTGAAAATTCCTTGTCTGGAATTTTATTGGTCTTCCACGTAAACCAAGCTATTCAGCCTTTTCCTCCAGTTAATCTTCTTACTACACTATAATTTCTTAATCTAATCTTACATTAATAAATAAAAAGACTTTCCACGACAACCGTCCATCCGTCGAATTCCCTGGATCCAGCGGGGCTGGACCCCGGCAGACTGAGATATCTGGGGGACTCTTGGAATGGTGGCACGACCTGGAGTTCCTCCGCCTTTCCTGTGGAGAGCGCCTCCTCATGAGATGCGACGGGAACACCGGGAATTCTTTCCCGAACATGCAGGGAAAGGATACCTGACCTCGAGGTGTGAGGCGAAACGGGGCTCCTCTGGATGTGGGCGGATTCTCGTGCTTCTTCTCGAGTGGAGTCAGGTATGTCGGAGAACTTCTTGAGTTGCAGCAAGGGTGCGAAGGAACCTTTGGAAGTTCCAGATGTTAGGTATGGTTAGCCTCGAGACGCCTCAGAGGAAAAGGGCCTCATCTCGCCTGGAGGGGAGAACGTCCTGGATTTTCTCGAGTTGCGGCAGGTGCTCTTGACTTACTACGGGGACCTCAGGGACCCGCTCTGGTGGCCTCAGGAAAGGCCAGTCCCATGCAAGTTGCTCGGGGCCTCTCGAGATTCCTCTCCCGTCGATGCCGGGCCTAAGACCCTGTGTGGAGTCGGTGCCGGAACCTGAGGTTTCCTCTCCAGTGCTGACATGGATCTTGGGTACTTCTGGAGTCTCCCCAGGGGAGTTAGTCGTCGTCTTGTGTGGGGGCATGAACGTGCACTTTCCTCCCGAGCTGTAGCAGCAGTGCAACGCTTCCCTTCGCGTGGATCAAGGGATCTGTGGCTTTCCCTCGAGGCTTTCCCACGAGGCTTTCCCACAGGGCTGTCCCACGTGCCATCGTGGTGTGAGTCGATCCTCGGCTAGAAATTCGAGGCAGTGCAGGGAAAACAGGTTTCCCTGAAATGGACTGAGACATCTGGGGGACTCTGGGAATGGTGGCACGACCCTGGAGTTCCTCTCGCCTTTCCTGTGGAGAGCGCCTCCTCTTGAGATGCGACAGGAACGCCGGGAATTCTTTCCCGAACACGCAGGGAAAGGATCCCTCCTCTCGAGATAGGAGGCGGAAACGGGGCTCCTATGGATGTGGCGGATCTCTGGTGCTTCCTCTCGAGTGGAGACGGGTATGTCGGGGAACTTCTTGAGTTGCAGCAAGGGTGTGAAGGGTCCTTTGGAAGTTCCAAAGGTTAGGTGTGATTAGCCTCGAGACGCCTCAGCGGAAATGGGCCTCATCTCGCCTGGAGGGGAGAACCTCCTGGATGTACTCAAGTTGCGGCAGGTGCTCTCGACTTACGACGGGGACTTCAGGGACCCACTCTGGTGGCCTCAGGAAAGGCCAGTCCCCATGCGAGTTGCTTGGGGTCCTTTCGGGATTCTTCTCCCGTCGATGCCGGGCCTAAAACCTTGTGTGGAGACGGTGCCGGAACCTGCGGATTCCTCTCCAGTGCTGACATGGATCTTGGGGTATTTCTGGAGTCTCCCCAGGGGAGTCAGTCCTCGTCTCGAGTGGGGGGCATGCACGTGCGCTTTCCTCCCGAGCTGTAGCAGCAGTGTCACGCTTCCCTTCGCCTGGATCAAGGGATCTGTGGCTTTTCCCTTGAGGCTTTCCATGAGGCTTTCCCACGAGGCTTTCCCACGGGCTGTCCACAGCCGTGGTCGATCCTCCCTTGAAAGTCGAGGCAGTGGAATGGTTTCCCTGGAATGGACTGAGACATTGGGGCTCTGGGAATGGGGCACGACCCTGGAGTTCCTCTCGCCTTTCCTGTGGAGAGCGCCTCCTCTTGAGATGGACGGGGAACGCCGGGAATCTTTCCCGACCAGGCAGGGAAAGGATTCCTCTCGCTAGGAGGCGGAAACAGGGCTCCTCTGGATGTTGGCGGAACTCTCTGTTTTCCTCTCGAGTGGAGACGGGATGTCGGGAACTTCTTGAGTTGCAGCAAGGGTGTGAAGGACCCTTTGGAAGTTCCAGATGATAGATGTGATTAGCCTTGTGGAAATTCCTCTCCAGTGCTGACATGGATCTTGGGTACTTCTGGAGTCTCCAGGGGAGTCAGTCCTCGTCTCGAGGGGGGCATGCACGTGCGCTTTCCTCCCGAGCTGTAGCAGCAGTGTCGCGCTTCCCTTCGCATGGATCAAGGGATCTGTGGCTTTCCCTCGAGGCTTTCCCATAAGGCTTTCCCACGAGCTTTCCCACGAGGCTTTCCCACAGGGCTGTCCCACGTGCCACCGTGGTGTGAGTCGATCCTCGGCTTGAAAGTCGAGGCAGTGCAGGGAAAACAGGTTTCCCTGGAATGGACTGAGACATCCAGGGGACTCTGGGAATGGTGGCACGACCCTGGGTTTCTCGCCATTCCTGTGGAGCGCGCCTCCTCTTGAGATGTGACGGAACACCCGGGAATTCTATCCCGACCACGCAGGGAAAGGATCCTCTCTCGAGCTAGGAGGCGGAAACGGGCTCCTCTGGATGTGGGCGGACTCTCGTGCTTCCTCTCGAGTGGAGACGGGTATGTCGGGGAACTTCTTGAGTTGCAGTAAGGGTGTGAAGGACCCTTTGCAAGTTCCAGAGGTAAGGTGTGATTAGCCTCGAGATACCTCAGCGAAATGGCCTCATCTCGCCTGGAGGGAGAACCTCCTGGATTTTCTCGAGTTGCGGCAGGTGCTCTCGACTTACGACGGGGACCTCAGGGACCCGCTGCAGTGGCCTCAGGAAAGGCCAGTCCCCATGCGAGTTGCTCTGGGGCCCTCTCGGGATTCCTCTCACGTCGATGCCGGGGCCTAAGACCTTGTGTGGAGTTGGTGCCGGAACCTGAGGATTCCTCTCTAGTGCCATGGATCTTGGGGTACTTCTGGAGTTTCCCCAGGGGTGTCAGTTCGTCTCGTGGGGCATGCACGTGCGCTTTCCTCCCGAGCTGTCAGCAGTGTCACGCTTCCCTTCGCGTGATCAAGGGATCTGTGGCTTTCCCCGAGGCTTTCCACGAGGCTTTCCCACGAGGCTTTCCCCACTTTCTTCCCCACAGGGCTGCCACACGTGCCACTGTGTGAGTCGATCCTCGCTTGAAAGTCGAGGCAGTGCAGGGAAAACAGGTTTCCCTGGAATGGACTGAGATATCTGGGGGACTCTGGCAATGGTGGCACGACCTGGAGTTCCTCTCACTTTTTCTGTGGAGAAGCGCCTCCTCTTGAGTTGCGACGGGAACGCCGCGAATTCTTTCCCCCACGCAGGGAAAGGATCAACCTCTCGAGCTAGGAGGCGGAAACGGGGCTCCTCTTGATGTGGGCGGGACTTTCCTGCTTCCTCTCGAGTGGAGACGGGTATGTCGGGACTTCTTGAGGTGCAGCTAGGGTGTGAAGACCCTT
>NW_017193434.1:0-9814 GCF_001704415.2 Capra hircus
GCGTCCTTGAGGAGGGCTTAGGGCTGGTGGGTTGCACACTGCCAAGGGCTCCAGCAGTGAAAGCTCTGTCAGAGGGAAGCGAAGGGCAACAGCAGGGCTCCTTCAGCGGTTCCTTGGCCGCCAGACAAAGCTCCGCACGGAGAGCACCAGGTTCCAAGGCCCTGGCTGGTTTTGGCATCCCCACACTCCCAGAGGCTGACTCGTGGGTGCCTAGAAAGTGTGTGAGAGACGTAGGTTCCCTAGCACTCTTCCTCCAGCAGAGACATGTGCAGGTGGTTGGGGCCTTATCCTGCGTGTCTGGGTTCCCGCACAGCCCAACTCAGGGGAAGCAGCCCCTGAGGCAAGACCTGCTGGAGGAGCCCTGCGCGCCCCCGCCTGATAGGCGAGAGCACAGCCAGCAGTGTAGCGAGCCTCCTCGGGAGAAGAGGAGGCAGCCGAGCCCAGTCAAGAGGAAAGCCCTGCTTGCACGGAGCTAAGTGGCCTCCAGTACGGCAGAGCTCTAGCTCTGCTCAGAGCCCCGATCTGGCAGAGTTTCTGGCGCGAGGCTGCTCGGCCGGGGCTCGCCTTGCCCAGACTTGCCTTGCTTTTAGGCTCCCTCCCCAGGAAGGAGCTGTCTGAGCGAGCCTGGGAGACGCCACTGGTGCCTTCCTTGCCTCAGCTCCAATCCTGCCTTGCCTTTGCACATAGGTGCCAGGCGTCGTTGGGAGGGCTTAGGGGGTGGTGGGTTGCACACTGCCAAGGGCTTCAGCAGTGAGAGCTCTGTCAGAGGGAAGGGAAGGGCAACTGCAGGGCTCCTCCAGCGGTTTCTAGGCCGCCTAGAATCAGCGCCGCACCGAGAGCACCAGGCTCCCAGGGCCCTGGCTGGGGTTTTCAGCCCCGCACACACGGAGGCTGATTCCTTGGGTGCCCAGAAAGTGTATGACAGACGTAGGTTCCCTAGCACTCTCCTCCCCAGCAGAGACATGTGCAGGTGTTGGGGCCTGATCCTGCGTGTCTGGGTTCCTGCCACAGCCCAACTCAGGGGAAGCAGCCCCTGAGGCAAGACCTGCTGGAGGAGCCCTGCGCCCCGCCTGATAGGCGAGTGCACAGCCAGCAGGGAAGCGAGCCTCCTCGGGGGAAGAGGAGGCAGCCCAGCCCCGTCAAGTTGAAAGCCCTGCTTGCACGGAGCTAAGTGCGCCTCCAGTACGGCAGAGCTCTAGCTCTGCTCAGAGCCCCGATCTGGCAGAGTTCCTGGCGCGAGGCTGCTCTGCCGGGGGCTAGCCTTGCCCAGACTTGCCTTGCTTTTAGGCTGCCTCTCCAGGAAGGAGCAGGCAGCAGGAGCCTGGGAGTCGCCACTGGCGCCTTTCTTGCCTCAGCTCCAATCCTGCCTTGCCTTTGCACTTAGGTCCCAGTCCTCCTTAAGGAGAGCTTAGGGGCTGGTGGGTTGCACACTGCCAAGGGCTCCAGCAGTGAGAATTCTGTCAGAGGGAAGGGAAGGGCAACTGCAGGGCTCCTCCAGCGGTTGCTTGGCCGCCCAGATTCAGCGCCACACGGAGAGCACCAGGCTCCCAGGTCCCCTGGCTGGGTTTTCAGCCCCGCACACACGGAGGCTGATTCCTTGGGTGCCCAGAAAGTGTATGACAGACGTAGGTTCCCTAGCACTCTCCTCCAGCAGAGAGACATGTGCAGGTGTTTGGGGGCCTGATCCTGCGTGTCTGGGTTCCTGCCCACAGCCCCAACTCAGGGGAAGCAGCCCCTGAGGCAAGACCTGCTGGAGGAGCCCTGCGCCCCCCGCCTGATAGGCGAGTGCACAGCCAGCAGGGAAGCGAGCCTCCTCGGGGGAAGAGGAGGCAGCCCAGCCCCGTCAAGTTGAAAGCCCTGCTTGCACGGAGCTAAGTGCGCCTCCAGTACGGCAGAGCTCTAGCTCTGCTCAGAGCCCGATCTGGCAGAGTTCCTGGCGCGAGGCTGCTCTGCGGGGCTAGCCTTGCCCAGACTTGCCTTGCTTTTAGGCTGCCTCTCCAGGAAGGAGCAGGCAGCAGGAGCCTGGGAGTCGCACTGGCGCCTTTCTTGCCTCAGCTCCAATCCTGCCTTGCCTTTGCACTTAGGTCCCAGTCCTCCTTAAGGAGAGCTTAGGGGCTGGTGGGTTGCACACTGCCAAGGGCTCCAGCAGTGAGAATTCTGTCAGAGGGAAGGGAAGGGCAACTGCAGGGCTCCTCCAGCGGTTGCTTGGCCGCCCAGATTCAGCGCCACACGGAGAGCACCAGGCTCCCAGGGCCCTGGCTGGGGTTTTCAGCCCCGCACACACGGAGGCTGATTCCTTGGGTGCCCAGAAAGTGTATGACAGACGTAGGTTCCCTAGCACTCTCCTCCCCAGCAGAGACATGTGCAGGTGTTTGGGGCCTGATCCTGCGTGTCTGGGTTCCTGCCCACAGCCCCAACTCAGGGGAAGCAGCCCCTGAGGCAAGACCTGCTGGAGGAGCCCTGCGCCCCCGCCTGATAGGCGAGTGCACAGCCAGCAGGGAAGCGAGCCTCCTCGGGGGAAGAGGAGGCAGCAAGTCCCCGTCAAGCTGAAATCCCCTGCTTACACGAAGCTAAGTGCGACTCCAGTACGGCAGATCTCTAGCTCTGTTCAGAGGCCCGATCTGGCAGAGTTCCTGGCACCAAGATGCTCTGCCATAGGCGAGCCTTGCGCAGACTTGCCTTGCTTTAAGGCTCCCTCCCCAGGAAGGAGCAGGCTGTGTGAGGCTCGGAAACGCCACTGGCGCCTTCCTGGCTTCAGCTCTACCCCTGCCTTGCCTTTGCACTTAGGTCCCAAGCGTCCTTGAGGAGGGCTTAGGGGCTGGTGGGTTGCACACTGCCAAGGGCTCCAGCAGTGAAAGCTCTGTCAGAGGGAAGCGAAGGGCAACAGCAGGGCTCCTTCAGCGTTTCCTTGGCCGCCCAGACAAAGCTCCGCACGGAGAGCACCAGGTTCCAAGGGCCCCTGGCTGGGTTTTGCATCCCACACTCCCAGAGGCTGACTCCGTGGGTGCCTAGAAAGTGTGTGAGAGACGTAGGTTCCCTAGCACTCTCCTCCCCAGCAGAGACATGTGCAGGTGGTTGGGGCCTTATCCTGCGTGTCTGGGTTCCGCCCACAGCCTCAACTCAGGGGAAGCAGCCCCTGAGGCAAGACCTGCTGGAGGAGCCCTGCGCGCCCGCCTGATAGGCGAGAGCACAGCCAGCAGTGTAGCGAGCCTCCTCGGGAGAAGAGGAGGCAGCCGAGCCCAGTCAAGAGGAAAGCCCTGCTTGCACGGAGCTAAGTGGGCCTCCAGTACGGCAGAGCTCTAGCTCTGCTCAGAGCCCGATCTGGCAGAGTTTCTGGCGCGAGGCTGCTCGGCCGGGGCTCGCCTTGCCCAGACTTGCCTTGCTTTTAGGCTCCCTCCCCAGGAAGGAGCTGTCTGAGCGAGCCTGGGAGACGCCACTGGTGCCTTCCTTGCCTCAGCTCCAATCCTGCCTTGCCTTTGCACATAGGTGCCAGGCGTCGTTGGGGAGGGCTTAGGGGGTGGTGGGTTGCACACTGCCAAGGGCTTCAGCAGTGAGAGCTCTGTCAGAGGGAAGGGAAGGGCAACTGCAGGGCTCCTCCAGCGGTTTCTAGGCCGCCTAGAATCAGCGCCGCACCGAGAGCACCAGGCTCCCAGGGCCCCTGGCTGGGGTTTTCAGCCCCGCACACACGGAGGCTGATTCCTTGGGTGCCCAGAAAGTGTATGACAGACGTAGGTTCCCTAGCACTCTCCTCCCCAGCAGAGACATGTGCAGGTGTTTTGGGGCCTGATCCTGCGTGTCTGGGTTCCTGCCCACAGCCCCAACTCAGGGGAAGCAGCCCCTGAGGCAAGACCTGCTGGAGGAGCCCTGCGCCCCCGCCTGATAGGCGAGTGCACAGCCAGCAGGGAAGCGAGCCTCCTCGGGGGAAGAGGAGGCAGCCCAGCCCCGTCAAGTTGAAAGCCCTGCTTGCACGGAGCTAAGTGCGCCTCCAGTACGGCAGAGCTCTAGCTCTGCTCAGAGCCCCGATCTGGCAGAGTTCCTGGCGCGAGGCTGCTCTGCCGGGGGCTAGCCTTGCCCAGACTTGCCTTGCTTTTAGGCTGCCTCTCCAGGAAGGAGCAGGCAGCAGGAGCCTGGGAGTCGCCACTGGCGCCTTTCTTGCCTCAGCTCCAATCCTGCCTTGCCTTTGCACTTAGGTCCCAGTCCTCCTTAAGGAGAGCTTAGGGGCTGGTGGGTTGCACACTGCCAAGGGCTCCAGCAGTGAGAATTCTGTCAGAGGGAAGGGAAGGGCAACTGCAGGGCTCCTCCAGCGGTTGCTTGGCCGCCCAGATTCAGCGCCACACGGAGAGCACCAGGCTCCCAGGGCCCCTGGCTGGGGTTTTCAGCCCGCACACACGGAGGCTGATTCCTTGGGTGCCCAGAAAGTGTATGACAGACGTAGGTTCCCTAGCACTCTCCTCCCCAGCAGAGACATGTGCAGGTGTTTGGGGCCTGATCCTGCGTGTCTGGGTTCCTGCCCACAGCCCAACTCAGGGGAAGCAGCCCCTGAGGCAAGACCTGCTGGAGGAGCCCTGCGCCCGCCGCCTGATAGGCGAGTGCACAGCCAGCAGGGAAGCGAGCCTCCTCGGGGAAGAGGAGGCAGCAAGTCCCCGTCAAGCTGAAATCCCTGCTTACACGAAGCTAAGTGCGACTCCAGTACGGCAGATCTCTAGCTCTGTTCAGAGGCCCGATCTGGCAGAGTTCCTGGCACCAAGATGCTCTGCCATAGGCGAGCCTTGCGCAGACTTGCCTTGCTTTAAGGCTCCTCCCCAGGAAGGAGCAGGCTGTGTGAGGCTCGGAAACGCCACTGGCGCCTTCCTGGCTTCAGCTCTACCCCTGCCTTGCCTTTGCACTTAGGTCCCAAGCGTCCTTGAGGAGGGCTTAGGGGCTGGTGGGTTGCACACTGCCAAGGGCTCCAGCAGTGAAAGCTCTGTCAGAGGGAAGCGAAGGGCAACAGCAGGGCTCCTTCAGCGGTTCCTTGGCCGCCCAGACAAAGCTCCGCACGGAGAGCACCAGGTTCCAAGGGCCCCTGGCTGGGTTTTGCATCCCCACACTCCCAGAGGCTGACTCCGTGGGTGCCTAGAAAGTGTGTGAGAGACGTAGGTTCCCTAGCACTCTCCTCCCCAGCAGAGACATGTGCAGGTGGTTGGGGCCTTATCCTGCGTGTCTGGGTTCCCCACAGCCTCAACTCAGGGGAAGCAGCCCCTGAGGCAAGACCTGCTGGAGGAGCCCTGCGCGCCCGCCTGATAGGCGAGAGCACAGCCAGCAGTGTAGCGAGCCTCCTCGGGAGAAGAGGAGGCAGCCGAGCCCAGTCAAGAGGAAAGCCCTGCTTGCACGGAGCTAAGTGGCCTCCAGTACGGCAGAGCTCTAGCTCTGCTCAGAGCCCCGATCTGGCAGAGTTTCTGGCGCGAGGCTGCTCGGCCGGGGGCTCGCCTTGCCCAGACTTGCCTTGCTTTTAGGCTCCCTCCCCAGGAAGGAGCTGTCTGAGCGAGCCTGGGAGACGCCACTGGTGCCTTCCTTGCCTCAGCTCCAATCCTGCCTTGCCTTTGCACATAGGTGCCAGGCGTCGTTGGGGAGGGCTTAGGGGGTGGTGGGTTGCACACTGCCAAGGGCTTCAGCAGTGAGAGCTCTGTCAGAGGGAAGGGAAGGGCAACTGCAGGGCTCCTCCAGCGGTTTCTAGGCCGCCTAGAATCAGCGCCGCACCGAGAGCACCAGGCTCCCAGGGCCCCTGGCTGGGGTTTTCAGCCCCGCACACACGGAGGCTGATTCCTTGGGTGCCCAGAAAGTGTATGACAGACGTAGGTTCCCTAGCACTCTCCTCCCCAGCAGAGACATGTGCAGGTGTTTGGGGCCTGATCCTGCGTGTCTGGGTTCCTGCCCACAGCCCCAACTCAGGGGAAGCAGCCCCTGAGGCAAGACCTGCTGGAGGAGCCCTGCGCCCCGCCTGATAGGCGAGTGCACAGCCAGCAGGGAAGCGAGCCTCCTCGGGGGAAGAGGAGGCAGCCCAGCCCCGTCAAGTTGAAAGCCCTGCTTGCACGGAGCTAAGTGCGCTCCAGTACGGCAGAGCTCTAGCTCTGCTCAGAGCCCCGATCTGGCAGAGTTCCTGGCGCGAGGCTGCTCTGCCGGGGCTAGCCTTGCCCAGACTTGCCTTGCTTTTAGGCTGCCTCTCCAGGAAGGAGCAGGCAGCAGGAGCCTGGGAGTCGCCACTGGCGCCTTTCTTGCCTCAGCTCCAATCCTGCCTTGCCTTTGCACTTAGGTCCCAGTCCTCCTTAAGGAGAGCTTAGGGGCTGGTGGGTTGCACACTGCCAAGGGCTCCAGCAGTGAGAATTCTGTCAGAGGGAAGGGAAGGGCAACTGCAGGGCTCCTCCAGCGGTTGCTTGGCCGCCCAGATTCAGCGCCACACGGAGAGCACCAGGCTCCCAGGTCCCCTGGCTGGGGTTTTCAGCCCGCACACACGGAGGCTGATTCCTTGGGTGCCCAGAAAGTGTATGACAGACGTAGGTTCCCTAGCACTCTCCTCCCCAGCAGAGACATGTGCAGGTGTTTGGGGCCTGATCCTGCGTGTCTGGGTTCCTGCCCACAGCCCCAACTCAGGGGAAGCAGCCCCTGAGGCAAGACCTGCTGGAGGAGCCCTGCGCCCCCCGCCTGATAGGCGAGTGCACAGCCAGCAGGGAAGCGAGCCTCCTCGGGGAAGAGGAGGCAGCAAGTCCCCGTCAAGCTGAAATCCCTGCTTCACGAAGCTAAGTGCGACTCCAGTACGGCAGATCTCTAGCTCTGTTCAGAGGCCCCGATCTGGCAGAGTTCCTGGCACGAGCTGCTCTGCCGGGGCGAGCCTTGCGCAGACTTGCCTTGCTTTAAGGCTCCTCCCCAGGAAGGAGCAGGCTGTGTGAGGCTGGAAACGCCACTGGCGCCTTCCTGGCTTCAGCTCCACCTGCCTTGCCTTTGCACTTCCCCAGGGAGGGCTTAGGGGCTGGTGGTTTGCACACTGCCAAGGGCTCCAGCAGTGAAAGCTCTGTCAGAGGGAAGGGAAGGGCAACTGCAGGGCTCCTCCAGCGGTTTTTGGCCGCCCAGACAAAGCTCACCGGAGAGCACCAGGCTCCCAGGGCCCCTGGCTGGGTTTTCAGCCCCCACACACGAGGCTGATTCCGTGGGCCAGAAAGTGTGTGAGAGACGTAGGTTCCCTAGCACTCTCCTCCCCCAGCAGAGACATGTGCAGGTGTTTGGGCCTGATCCTGCGTGTCTGGGTTCCTGCCCACAGCCCCAACTCAGGGGAAGGCAGCCCCTGAGGCAAGACCTGCTGGAGGAGCCCTGCGCGCCCGCGCCTGATAGGCGAGTGCACAGCCAGCAGTGTAGCGAGCCTCCTCGGGGGAAGAGGAGGCAGAAGTCAAGAGAAAGCCCTGCTTGCACGGAGCTAAGTGCGCTCCAGTACGGCAGACTCTAGCTCTGCTCAGAGGCCCGATCTGGCAGAGTTTCTGGCAGATGCTCTGCCGGCGAGCCTTGCCCAGACTTGCCTTGCTTTTAGGCTCCCCCCAGAAGGAGCAGGCTGTGGAGAGCTGCGCCACTGGCGCCTTCTGGCTTCAGCTCTACCCCTGCCTTGCCTTTGCACTTAGGTCCCGTCCTTAGGAGGGCTTAGGGCTGGTGGGTTGCACACTGCCAAGGGCTCCAGCAGTGAAGCTCTGTCAGAGGGAAGGAAGGGCAACTGCAGGGCTCCTCAGCGGTTCTTGGCCGCCCAGACAGCGCCGCACGGAGAGCACCAGGTTCCAAGGGCCCCTGGCTGGGGTTTTCATCCCCACACCCGGAGGCTGATCCTTGGGTGCCAGAAAGTGTATGAGAGACGTAGGTTCCCTAGCACTCTCCTCCCCAGCAGAGACATGTGCAGGTGGTTGGGGCCTGATCCTGCGTGTCTGGGTTCCTGCGCCACAGCCCAACTCAGGGGAAGCAGCCCCTGAGGCAAGACCTGCTGAGGAGCCTGCGCCCGCCTGATAGGCGAGTGCACAGCCAGCAGGAAGCGAGCCTCCTCGGGAAGAGGAGGCAGCCGAGCCCAGTCAAGGAAAGCCCTGCTTGCACGGAGCTAAGTGCGCCTCCAGTACGGCAGAGCTCTAGCTCTGCTCAGAGCCCCGATCTGGCAGAGTTTCTGGCGCGAGGCTGCTCGGCGGGGGCTCGCCTTGCCCAGACTTGCCTTGCTTTTAGGCTCCCTCCCCAGGAAGGAGCTGGCTGAGCGGAGCCTGGGAGACGCCACTGGTGCCTTCCTTGCCTCAGCTCCAATCCTGCCTTGCCTTTGCACATAGGTGCCAGGCGTCGTTGGAGGAGGTTAGGGGGTGGTGGGTTGCACACTGCCAAGGGCTTCAGCAGTGAGAGCTTCTGTCAGAGGGAAGGGAAGGGCAACTGCAGGGCTCCTCCAGCGGTTTCTAGGCCGCCTAGAATCAGCGCCGCACGGAGAGCACCAGGCTCCCAGGGCCCCTGGCTGGGGTTTTCAGCCCGCACACACACGGAGGCTGATTCCTTGGGTGCCCAGAAAGTGTATGACAGACGTAGGTTCCCTAGCACTCTCCTCCCCAGCAGAGACATGTGCAGGTGGTTGGGCCTGATCCTGCGTGTCTGGGTTCCTGCCCACAGCCCCAACTCAGGGGAAGCAGCCCCTGAGGCAAGACCTGCTGGAGGAGCCCTGCGCCCCGCCTGATAGGCGAGTGCACAGCCAGCAGGGAAGCGAGCCTCCTCGGGGAAGAGGAGGCAGCCAGCCCCGTCAAGTTGAAAGCCCTGCTTGCACGGAGCTAAGTGCGCCTCCAGTACGGCAGAGCTCTAGCTCTGCTCAGAGCCCCGATCTGGCAGAGTTCCTGGCGCGAGGCTGCTCTGCCGGGGGCTAGCCTTGCCCAGACTTGCCTTGCTTTTAGGCTGCCTCTCCAGGAAGGAGCAGGCAGCAGGAGCCTGGGAGTCGCCACTGGGCCTTTCTTGCCTCAGCTCCAATCCTGCCTTGCCTTTGCACTTAGGTCCCAGTCCTCCTTAAGGAGAGCTTAGGGGCTGGTGGGTTGCACACTGCCAAGGGCTCCAGCAGTGAGAATTCTGTCAGAGGGAAGGGAAGGGCAACTGCAGGGCTCCTCCAGCGGTTGCTTGGCCGCCCAGATTCAGCGCCACACGGAGAGCACCAGGCTCCCAGGTCCCCTGGCTGGGGTTTTCAGCCCCGCACACACGGAGGCTGATTCCTTGGGTGCCCAGAAAGTGTATGACAGACGTAGGTTCCCTAGCACTCTCCTCCCCAGCAGAGACATGTGCAGGTGTTTGGGGCCTGATCCTGCGTGTCTGGGTTCCTGCCCACAGCCCCAACTCAGGGGAAGCAGCCCCTGAGGCAAGACCTGCTGGAGGAGCCCTGCGCCCCCGCCTGATAGGCGAGTGCACAGCCAGCAGGAAGCGAGCCTCCTCGGGGGAAGAGGAGGCAGCAAGTCCCCGTCAAGCTGAAATCCCTGCTTACACGAAGCTAAGTGCGACTCCAGTACGGCAGATCTCTAGCTCTGTTCAGAGGCCCGATCTGGCAGAGTTCCTGGCACCAAGATGCTCTGCCATAGGCGAGCCTTGCGCAGACTTGCCTTGCTTTAAGGCTCCCTCCCAGGAAGGAGCAGGCTGTGTGAGGCTCGGAAACGCCACTGGCGCCTTCCTGGCTTCAGCTCTACCCCTGCCTTGCCTTTGCACTTAGGTCCCAAGCGTCCTTGAGGAGGGCTTAGGGCTGGTGGGTTGCACACTGCCAAGGGCTCCAGCAGTGAAAGCTCTGTCCAGAGGGAAGCGAAGG